>NW_010162939.1:24174-64951 GCF_000695765.1 Mesitornis unicolor
CCAGAGCAGCTGTGGATGCCCCCGCCCTGGCAGTGCCCAAGGCCCGGTTGGACGGGGCTTTGAGCAGCCTGGGCTGGTGGAGGTGTCCATGCCCATGGCAGGGGTTGGACTGGATGAGCTTTAATGTCCCTCCCAACCTAAACCATTCTATGATTCTTTCACCAGGCTGCCATGAAAAGATTGAGAAGATTCAGGTGGTTTATATTTGATTAGAAAACATAATCATTTATCATAAGGATCACTTGGTGTATTAAGTTAGAAAATTCTGCAGCGTCTGTAAACCTCAGCCTCTCAGTTTTATAAAGCCACACTATAAAAAAATGCATTTTCTCCAATCTGAATTTCTGTAATGTCAGACAGCGGGATAGGAGGAATTCAGAGAGCATTTAATCAGGCAACATACAGGTAAGTATAGCCTCTCAGGTTAATACGTTTATGCTCCACTGATAGCATTTTAAAACTGGTATCGTATAACTGATGGATAGTCGTAGCTTTTGATCATCATCTTGAAGACTTAAGAGAACCTGTAACATACAACTTATTTCTAATTTAGGGGCTTTACTAATTCATTTAAGGAGAAACCAAATACGTTTTCTATTGTGACAGCCACTTAAGTGAACGCTGTGCACAAACCTTATGTTTCAGCAGCAGTCTGGATCTTCAGTATGGGAACTTTAAAAACATGTCTTTTCCACCACTACTCTGAATGCATTTATTTTTGTACTAGCATATGCTAGAATACTTCTATTAGTTGTAATTCTGCAAGTTTCTTCGTTGTTTTTATGTTTTCTGTTACAAATACATTCCTTGCAATTCCCTGCAAATACGCTGATTTCTGCAGCTTATAATGCAGCTCTGTTTTTTTTTTCTTTCATGAAATAAGGTTGTGTAACACTGGATTGTGACCTCAATTCGAAACCAGAGTGGATGAAGCATGGATTATTTCTTGAAATAAATTCTGTCTGAAGTGTAGGCTATGAGAGAACTGGAAATGCTCGGTAGGACTTAAATTTCGTAATAGAATACAGGTATAGCTCTCAAAATATGACAGTTAATAATGCAGAAGTTTTGACACACAAAAAAGCAGAAAAGTATCTTTCCCTTTTCACTTACAAAGACCTGCTAGATGATTTTTTCCCTATAGTTTGATGTCATCTACTGCTTGCCTAAACTGCAATATGTTTGCTGTTTTCTAATGTTAACTATCAGTTTAGTATTTGAATCTGATTCCATATATTTAAGAAGACAGAAAATAGTGAGGTTCTGTTTTGCCTTGTACCATTACAGGTTGCAGAGGAACACAAAATTGGATTCTGGCTCTGCAGTTGCCAAGAATTTATCTTCATTTTCGGTCATGCAATTTCCTTCCCTGTGCTGGTGGCTTCACAAGACGAGTATGAAGTTACTGCTGTAGTTACTCCTTGTCATTAGGTAAATATTTTTAATTCTGCTTATTATCTTTTCTTGCTTTCAGAGGCTGCTTCCCCTTAAAAAAAAAGTTTCAGCTGTCCAACATAAGAATGAAGAAACCCAATATGAATAGGCTGATGGGAAAGAACTGGCTTTTCTGCAGCCATTGAAACGCACAAGTAGGGATTGCAGCTTTCTATCCATGTTGCTAGATGAGCATTGATTTTTCTGCTTAAGTAATACAGACTCTTTAAAGTCAAGCTAAAAAATATATTGCAGTCCTACCACTCTGGATTGCTATGTTGTATACCTTACAATAACAGCAGCATTCTCTAATGAGGTTTATAAAACTAAGCTCCTGTAAATTTATAAGAAAAAATATTTCTCTGACCATTTCCAATAAGTAACTGCTTTAGATGCAACAGCTGCATTTACTTTGCAGACTTTGCAAAAACGATTTGCACCTCGTTTTTGAGGTGCTGTCTTACATAGTTTGCCAAAACTTTAATAACATTTGGACAAACGCGGTTTGAGTTTCTGCTAACCCAGTGTAAATATTGACAACACAGGCTACAGTTTATAAAATTAATGAAGATTTAAGACTGTTACTAAACTAAGCCACAGCCATAAATCTCCTTTTAGTTTTGATAGCCTTTAAATTAAGTTGTCTAAAAGGTGAAGGTACAACTTAATTCAATAAAAAGGTGGCTGCCAGGCTGAAAATTGTCTTTGTTACAGATTTTGAGGAGCAATACTGGGACTGAGCTGAGCTGTGAGTACCGGTGTGTCAAATATATCACAGAGTAGGCAGGTCTGGACAATGGGCCAGTAGACATGGGTGTTGTTTTACTTCAGTGTTCCGGGTCTGTTCCTTCTCTTCTGAGATACAGTAAATTTGCTCTTTGACTTTTATAATTTTGTCTTGATTGTGGCCATGTGGTTGAATTTACCTCTAGTTTCCTTAAAATGAGCTTGTCCTGCCCGAACTGAGATTTGACCTCTTTGTCTACATTTGATGTAGGCTGACAACTTGTATAAGTACATCAGCGTACAAATACAGGGTCCTCTGCAGAAACCTCTGAGCTTTCGGTGATGGTACTTTGTGCTGGCTTGCTGGCTGCCAGCCATGGTGTGTTTGAGCTATACAGCTCTGAACCCCCAAGTCCCTGCAAATGAGCAGGGTTTTCTAGGTCAGGCTTAGCAGTGCACTGCTGTTTTACAACTAATTCATGGTTGGCACAAGTGTAGTGTGCACGAATAACTGTTTGGGCACAAAAGATGTTGAAAATGTTCCATATTATAATCTAAATGTATGCAAAAATGTTATCCTGCAGCTGAATTTAGAGGAGGAAAAAACCCAACCACTTCTACAGTACAAGTTAATGTATATTACTAGTAGTGTGCAATCTAAAATTGGCAACTTACAGTTGTCAGAAGTCCAAAGGAAACAGAATCAATCAAAGATCTGAACCAGGGCATCTGGTTGGTGATGGTGTACTGGTGCTATGAGATTCTCACTTGGCTGTGTTTCATATGCTCTTTGCAGAGGTATCAATGACCGTGTAGTGTGTAAGGGACGGGTCACTCAGGGTTTGAAATGCAGTTCTCTTCACTAAATTGCTTTTGGGTTTTTCAGAATCCTTTAGGTCTCTATCAGTGTCCATTTTAAAGACTTTAAAAGCAATCTGCTCCATGAAGTGGTTCTTGGCAGCGACAACACCAGTATATGGTTGAATAAGAAGAAAACACTGAGCCAGAAGAATGCATTTACAACTGGAACTGCAGAATCACCTGGACACTTTCTGGTTAATAGTAAATGTGAACTTCAGATAAGTGGAATTAAATTTCATTGGCAACTTATAATTCATTGCATGAAAATTTTTAAAAGCTTTCCCACCAAACAATACCAGTTTTTGTTGGTTTTTTTTTAAATACCAAGGGACAAGTATAGATAATCTTCCCCTTTCCTATCATATTGATACCAATGTTAAAATCTGCAGTGATCAGAGTCTCAGCAGTATTTAACTTCCAAACAAGCCGAAAGTGCAAAGCAGATCTGGGATAGGAGTAGGGACGCAATTGGAGAAGAGAAACCTCTCTCCCCTCCTGTGCCAGGCAGGCAGATGGAGAGCTGTTCAATATGGGAGCACACGGCAGTATGCTCATCTGAGATCTGTATTGTCTAATCCATCAAGTTGATACAGAAAATAGCTTTCTTTTATCTTTAAGTTTCATGGTATGGTTACAGATTTGTTTTCACAATGCTGAATGAGGTTTGAATTTACAACTTTCGTCACCACATTCCTTTTAAATGGCAAATTGTTATATGGAGGAAGAAAGGAAAAGGCAAAAAAAGGCAATGTCATCAGTTATTCAAAAAGTTACTTCCAGTTTATGCTCTGCGTTGTCACTTACTTACTGAAATACTTTTGTCTACTTCACAAACAGTCTTTAGAGCCTGTAGCGGATTTTCCTGACAAGGAAAATCATCAAAGATTATGGCAGTTAACTTCATTAGTCTTGACTGTGTGGTCATTTGCTTTTAAGGCATATGTCCATAACAATATTGTCGCCTGATGTATTTGAAAATGTCAATAAGAGTTTAGTTTTCAAGTATTCGGTGTATTGAAACCACCACATGAAAACCAAACCTATGGATCCCTGAGATGAAGTCATCATTTTAAAAGTTAAGACTGATTTTATTAATATTGCCTATGCAAGTTGCTTTGTTTTCAGAAAGCTCTTTAGGAATCTGTAGGCACTTGAACCTTTGGTTCAAGCAATCTTCCTTGCTTAGAAATGGCGCAGAAGCATACGCCAGCATAATGTGGTTATTCTTACTGAACCTGACCCTGCATGTACATAAATACAGGAGGTATCAGGGATGATAACATACACTTTTACACAGCTACTATGCTTTCCAGGGGGGGAGAAAGTAACTCCCCCTCCTCAGACCAATCAGACAGTTTAACCACATCAAATCAAAAAGTATCTTCACCTGTACTTAAAAGTAAGCCTGATTATTGTCCGATTCTAGGAGTCACTACAGGAAAACAAAGCATCCTAGAGACAATGAAGAACATGATCTGACTTTCACAATGTTGCCAAGGAACGTCTACTTGAAAATTGTGAGGAATTAGGAAAATTTGGATTAAAAAAAGCTAACACTTTGCTTTCATCTAGCTGAGGTTCTGGATTTGCAAAGGACATGTAAATTGGATTAGAAACAACTGGTGAAACCATTTCTTTAAGACATACAGCCTTTTGAAAAGACTTGAGAAGACTTAGAAATTAAGACTATCTGAGATTTTTCTATAATGTGTTGGCAGGTGACTCACAAGTGAAAGTTGTCAGTCAAATGGGTACTTCAGTCCAAAATATCTTGTCAGCTGTGTGTAGACACAGGTTCCTTCAGCAAAAGCCCTTGAAGTCAAGCCTAGAAAACTGTTAAGCATTTCTTACTGTGTTGTGTATGGGTGACTCATAAATTCTAGATCAAGGTCTTTTCAGAATTAGAAACACAGAAATATCAATAACATTGACAGTTTATTCTATTTTCTTTAGATTTAAAGTATTCTTTTTTCCATTGTTTTGAGTTCAATTCCATCCAGCTGCTGTTGACTATGAATTGGTTACGTGCACGAATATGAGGGCAGATATGAATCTAATTATACTTGAGAGAAAGTTTCTGATTTGCAAACAGGGTCATTTTAACTAAAAGCTGATGATACAGCTACAGTTGTGAGGCTGGAGGTCGTAATAGGTGAGGGTTTTAGTTCTTTTAAATCAGACATTAAAGGACGATGAAAAGCTATGATTCACTTTTTCTTAACTTCCATTCCCAGTGGCTACACTTCTGATAATACTGGTGTGCAAATACAGGCATGCTAATGTGTGCACAGGAATGAATACAGACCTCAGGCTGAAATCGTGATGAAAATCAGAAAACTCAAGGTTGTGGTTTAAGGTTTATAAAAGTTCTCTGCTTATGGCCAGAACCTGGATAAATTTCTCTTCAGACCTCACAATGAAAGTATGCTTAAGCAAAAGCAAACTGTACTAGGAAGCTATACTTCTCTGCCTAAATCCTGATTGTTATTTCTTTTTTGGAGAGGATGAAAAAATAATCTGCTCCTCGTGTATTAGAGCTGTATAGCCGTTTTCTCACTTTTAATGTATGAATTATTTACAGAGATACTGCCTAACATGGAAGCTACCTAGCAAATAATTCCTGGGAATTAATCTTGGGACAAGCTGCAAAACTAGTGATTTATGCTTTTTGTACTGTGAATAACGTATACTGCACTTCAGAGGTAAAAGCAACTGATTTCCAGCTTAATTGTCACATTAAAACTTTTCTGATCCTCATGGGTGACAGCAGGGTAGTTCTTTAGAGATCAGCACATTGTATTTCTTCCCGAAGACATTAAGTGGTGGACAGGCCATTTTTACACAAGTCCATTGCATTCAGAAGAAAGCTAGTAAAGCTTATTATTGTTATTAATAATAATAAGCAAATTTTTTGCAGTTTCTAGAATGAAGAAACTGTTCAGCTCGGAATATAATGCACATTATCTGTACAAAAGCAGGTCCTGGATGTAATGCAGAAGTATGAAAACACTGTCCTAGGTTGATAAGAAAAATGATAAGAAATAGCTTCTTTTTGGAAACAGAAGGAATCTTTGCCTAAAAGTAGAATCACGAACTGTTGCCCTCTTATTTAAACCATGGAGAGTCCTCTTCTGAAATACACCATTAATGAATGGTTATATTTATTTTAAGTGAAGGGGACTTTGTGTTTGAATCCTTTTGGTGCACCGCACCAAATTCTAGAGCAGGAGAAAGTGGCTTCAGTGTTGCTGATGTCCAGATTCAAAGTACACCTAATATCATATTCTGGCACGTTCTCTGCCTTGGGTTGTTTTTGGGAAAGTATCAAAACTTTGGATTTTGAGAAGTGGGCATTAAGAATGAAGTGACATTTTCAGCAAGGTGGTTTTGAATCTGAATTCTGAAATGCACAAATGACAAAAAATCTAGCCAGGAAAAATAATGCCATATTTTAGTCTACAGAAATCTCTTCCTTTTGAATCCACAGATGACCTGATAGAAGTAGTGTGAGTTCTGCAATGTGGAAACAACGTGCTATGTTAATGCTCACAATTTATTGTTCTTAATCCCAAAATGAAACTTTAAGGATATGTGATGTTTTTTGCATTGTTTTGTGATTAATAATTAATATCCTCCAGCTCTGAAAGTACCTAGGGCTGCCAGGGTGCTCGATGATTTTACTCTGTTTCTGCAAGTATAATGTGCACTCTAGTCTGGCCTCTGCAACCCTGTTTGTATGTGGTTTGCTCCCATAGAAAACCCTGATGTTCAGCTAGAGCTATGGGACCTGCTCTTCATGTGAAGTGACAAGCTGATAAATGCACTGAGAAGCTCCCCTGGTTGACAACAGCAGCTGATACGGGATAACATCACACGGGCAAATTTGTGATAGTAAACGCTAAAATACCACAGTGTTCGGAGAATGTGATTGGCAACCGATCATTTAAAACATTTAAAATATAATTTGACACACTTACAGCTCTCTTACAGATCACTTACTTTGAGATGTCTGAGTGTCTATAAACTTCTTTATCAAGGCGTCTGTCGTTTGTGTGTAGAGGCTGAGGGCGTATCTTAGGGACTGGAGGTCTGGGCTCTTTTCCAGGAAATTCTTTTTCAGCCCACTTCCTCCAGCATGGAAGTATTGCTAAAATGGAAAACAAGTGTGGTCATTCAGAGAGGCAAATTGTCTGAGAAAGGCCCCAGTTACAGACATACAATTTTAAGTAAAATTCTTACACAAACTTTAAAAAAACAACACCTGGCATACGTAGCTAGATTTATGAGAGGTAACTGTCATCATTTTTACCACTGAGCTTCTTTCTAAAGGTGAAAATTTAAGCCTTGTGGAAGAAAAAAAACCCAAAACAATTTTAATTTTTTTTTAATTTTAATTAAAATTTTAATTTTGGTTTTCATGATCTCAAGTAATTTATATGTCAAAACTGGAGCTCCTAGAATATGAAGTTTTGGATTAGCATTGCATTGTAATTGTGCCTGAAACTGTGATTATGCTTTGGGAAATTACGAGAAATTCCGTGGAAGTTTCCATGGTGATTGTCTGTTTTGATTCCATTTTTGACCTGTTTTACTGTGAATACACAGAAAATGGGCATGTCATCCCTGAGTGACCACATTAGGGTTTCCTGGACTGTGAAAGGAAGAGGATGGAAGAGAAAAGGAGCTCGTTGGTTGGTACTGCCCTTGAAGGTGAGGAGTAAATTTCCTCCTTCAAAAGAGGATTTCCTTTGGTGCAGGACAGCTGTACCCACAGTTCTCCTTATGCAGCTCTATGCATGACACAGCAGTGAACCACTATGGCAGCAGTGCCTCCTGCAACCTCAGATGGGGCCAGATCTTCACTCTGCAAGCACTTGCACTAGTGTAGAGATTACTGCCAGCTCTTCATCCAGCCCTGCACCCCTCCTTCTGCTGTCTCACACTGATAATTTGAGTGCTCCCTTCCTTCTTTCATTTAAACAAAAAGCGCTAGATTAGCATAAATAATTTGAACAAAAGATGACTCCTGGTCTACTGGCACAGTTAGATTTGGAACAAAATATCTGTTTACCGCTTTGATGCCATCCTGACTATGTAAACTATTCCAAGCATTGTATTATGCAGGTTTCCAATCTCAAAGCTGAGTTCAGAAAAATTAGGACAGATTCTTCCCTTCTTCCTGAAATGAAGAATTTTCCCTAAAATCTTTTACAAGACAGTAGTTGATGAACTAATGCACTTAAGCTACGAAGAAAAGAGACATTAGCTACACAAATTTTGGTCAAACGCCTTGCAAAGCGTTGTGCAAGCTACATTGCAGTTGTAAGTCTCAAGATTGATGTATCTATCTCCAATAAAATGTTAGTTGCAGCAGCAGCTACAAAGGACTAAAAGCTCCATGAAAGCTGAAAGACATTTAAAGGAACAAGGATGCCTCACCCTAATCTTCCCAAGTTTTACATTTTCCCTGTTTTGCCCAGAAGGGGTTGATTTTGCGTGCAAACCCACTAATATGAACATAACATTTTTGTGTGGAATCAAATATAGAAAATATAATGAGTAAACAGGGTTACACAGATTCAGCTAAACACCTAATAGCCTGCTCTTTAGAGATGTAAACCTTAACATGTTTCACCTGCTACTCGTGCTCCAGTCTGAGGGGGGTTCAAGATTCATAGGTGACAAAAGAGGCCTGGAAGCCAAACTGAATGAAAGTGCAGACACAAGTGCATAATGTCAAGGATGTGCAAAACGATGCTGTAGCCACTGCACTCTCAGCCAGAACGTGACAAATGCCACACAAGGCATATTGGGTGATAGTTTCACTTGGTGGAGCGCCTCTGGATTTACAGTGCTTGACGGAAACTAGAAAAATATTATCGGTGAACATTATCTCTCAGCTGAGGTAACGAGATAGCTGAGAATGACTCAGTTTGTGACGATAACTGAGTCCAGAAAGTAGCTTCTCCTAACAGTAAATTGCACATTAAGCTAAGTATATATATACATGTGTATATATATATATATAAAAATTGCTAAGGTTCTTTTTTTACATCATACAAAGACTGATGATATACTATATATATATATATATATATATAGTTAAGAAGAAAGATTATTCCTCTATTTTATGCTCTTCAGAGCATTAATAACACCATCATTTATTACATTGTAAGTTGCTCAGTGAAGTAATTTTTGGTACTAAAAATTAGACAAACGAAAGGAAAAATAAAAAAGCACACACACGTCTCCTCCCATATCCATAAACTTATGAACTGCATTTCTAAATCAACACAGCAGTCTTTTTTCTTCAGTTAACTCACAAGGTTTGTCTTTGTTCACTTTCTGATACTGTAAGACCAGTTTCTGCACGATCAAGGGTATTCGCTCAGTATTTTGGAAAAACAAGATTTTGCCACATTGAGTACCAAGTACGTAGAGGATTTTCCCTATTTCTAACCTCTTTCCTCCAGTTCTAGACTTCAGCTTATTAAAATTATTAATATCTACCTAAACTCTTAAGAGTTTAAGCACTTGAAATTCAGGCAAGGTTAGAATTTGCATTCTTCCCAACTTTTTAGTACAAATGCTTTGAAAGGAAAAGAATTGGATTCACAGATGGAACTGAGGACTCCACAGGACTCAATTTGGGAGCACAGAGTACCTTGTTCCATTTATGTTTCCACAATATCAGTAATTCCCAAACACTGTTCTTGCTTCTGAAAGAAACGCCAATTTTGCTCAAATACCAAAGATGCGAATCGAGAGCCCTCTGTGATATTTCTTTCTTGTCTTTTGAGACACTACTTTGTGGCACAAGACTTGATCATGAATATGCCCTTTTATTTACCTGTTCCATTTTATACTGAAGTAGCTGTCCTTACCTTCCTGATGTGCTGTCTCTTTAGCAGCAGACACAAAATTATGCTATAAATTGATTGCTTTCAAGTTATTTACACCAAACGAAGATTCAGGCCAATGTTAAAAAGTGAGTGCATGAAATAATATTCCTTAATGGTTTCTTTTGACTTCAGAAACAGAATTTGTGAAGACTATGAAAGTCTCCCGTTTTTTATTAAAAATAGAAAAGGTCTTTGTTAATCTCTGTATTTTTACATTTACGAGCATCTTGCAATAACCATAAATAGAGTGGGGGTGAAAACAATGTTTTCAGAATATTTTTGTCTGCTCTATGGCCTGATCCTTTCATCCTTCCAGAGAGGTCAAATCCTAGAGTTACTTTATCAGTTACCAACAAATTAATTTGTATTTCTAACAAGGAGGTTAGCACCAGGTAAGGTTGGATGGATTGCCTCTAATATGGCTCCTTTAAAAATCCAATGCAAAACATTTTACTGCTGAAAAAGCAGTACGGCTTTTTTTAGATTTGCTCAAAATCTTTGCTGTGAAAGCTAAGATTTGTCTAAAGTAGTTTTATGCATTACCAAATTCTGCATCAACACAGTGTTGGTAATGCATAAAATTTAATTTATCAGAAGTGTTTTAACAGGTGTGCGATGAATAAGAGTTTTGTGTTTTCACTGAAAAGGGACCAGCATGTAGAATAATTAAATGACTTCTTTAGATTAAATCAAATTATTTAGGAGTGACATTAAATTAGGTGGTGACTTCTAAACTGTAAAAAGTTGATAAATTCAACTGGACATGGGGTTTGCAATAGTGCCCAGTAATGCGTGGCATTAAAAGCTTGGTTTTCTGGTGTGCTGTAAATACATTTTTTGTATTTTGCAGGAGAGTGCAGGTAGGCATAACCACCCTTGTCAGGCTCAGCGTGTCCTCTGTGGGAGAAAAAGAGGCTGCGCTACAACAGAGTAAGGACTTAGCCCAGCTGCTTCACCTGCACTGAGACTGTAAGGGAACACAAGGACCAGACAAGCTTTGGCCACCAGTTCCTTTAAGGGAACTCTTCTGTCTGCAACTGGTAGGATAATTTCTCTAACTTTTCTGCAAGCAGACTATTGGGCATTTGCTTTCAAGTCAATTCGAGGATCTTAGGATCAAAGGGTTCTTGACATATTAAAGGGATCTTTATGATTCTAAGCGACCATTCTCGATTAGAGTCTGTTATGTCATTCCAGCACAGAACAGAGCAACAAACACATAAAGCTGTACCTTTATAGTAGCTAATGCTACCTCCATGATTGCACACTGCCGCAGGGTCAGGCTTCTGGCTTCCTCTCGAATGACGTGGTCCTGCAAAGCAAGTGAAGACCGCAGTTGGTTTTGAGGCAGACAGTATCGTGGGCTGGCTGTTCTTGGAAAAACAAACACAACCACCAAATGTCCCCCGAGCCTCTAGGATTAACAGGGATTAATTCAACTTCAGACCCCTTTTACAGCAAATCATAACCTAGAGCAAGCATTTTCTTTCTTGAAAACATAGACTGTAGGGAACAAGAACCGATGTTTAATACTGAGCATCTGGGTAGCTTTATTTCTTTTCCTAGGTCACATTATTTCTCTGTTATGGGAGACAAGGAAAAGGTTAAATTTTGAGTTTAAATAATTATGTTAAATGATACTGAAATAATTCTTTTATTAATAGGTCTGACATTTTAACTAATGTTTGGTAATGCCCCATGTTTTGAAAAAAATGGTTGCCCAGTAGAACGTAAGTTAAATAGTCATAAAGTGACAATACTCTGGTGAAAATTTTGTCTCCAATAAGGACCCTGTGATTTACTTGGGTGACATTTTAGCCCTTCTAGCAAACTGCGCAATTATTCTTAGAAGCACAAATTACCCCATTTCTGCCCAAATCCGAAATCCTAACGGGAAAATTGATTGGCAAACAACTGACATCATCATCAACTGTCTCAGCTCTCCATCAAGTGCGTTATGGATGCCTGTAATGTGGTGCTGATGAGTTTATTGCACAGGTACACGCTATGTTTCAATACACACCATAAACAATACACAGAGAAAAATTACTCATATTCCCACCTTGGAGTTTTTTTCAGAACTGGTTTCAGAAGGGAACAAAACGACCTCCTGATTTATTCTTTTGTGATGTTTAATCACAAGTTGTGCAATGCGAGACCGATAGCTTCTTGACCAATCTAGTGATCACGTTACCATATAAGCATACAGTCTTTTAGTTTTAATTTGGTTTTGTGGAGGCTGTAAAATCATTAATCACCTATGAATAGTTACTGCCATATTCAATCTTATTATAGTAAATAACCACAAGAATGAGGCATGAGGCTTGGCCTCTCAGTCATAATATTTAATCTATTTTTTTTCCATTAGAGCAAGCCATTCACAGCTTCATTTGGCGCCATTACCTTGAGTTTTGACAGTTGTCCAAGATCTTTGGCTGCACTGAATATCATCTGGGGCCCCTGTAATCACATTGAAAATTCAGGAAACAGACTCACTGCGGCGTGTTTGCTTTTTATGTCAACATGATCTTATTTTCTGCTAGGACATTAGCCAAAGTTACTGTTTTGCAAAGCTAAATGAAAATTTCAATTACACACGAGACATATTTTCATTCAGTTGATAAGGCCAAGTAGTTGAATGCCTGCAGCATGATTCCCTCCAGTATCCTGTGCTCAGTGCAAATACTGCGTATTCTGTTGATAGTGGTTTCATGTGCTCCTGTCTGCTGTCTCCTTTTGTATTTAGTGTTTTTAAGCTGACGCTGGGATTATTCTTATACATTGTGTCAGTGAGATATCTGTCCATAATCATAGCTCGTAGGTGCTATGCTAATATAAATAATTGTAATGGGAAGTGAGCGGTCCTGAGGACCCTGCAAAAGCTGAACTGTGTACAGTGAAACCCTCAGTTGAGTAACACAAAGCATAGCAGGTAAACCAAAGCTGTATTTTTTAAGAAAAGATAGCAAAGTGTTATAAAGTTAAACCAGTATTTCACAATAGCCAAATCCTGGCATCATACCAAAGGCCATTGCCTACATCACAGAATCCCAGAATCCCAGACCGTTAGGGATTGGAAGGGACCTCAAAAGCTCATCCAGTCCAATCCCCCTGCCGGAGCAGGAACACCCGGATGAGGTTACACAGGAAGGCGTCCAGGCGTCCAAACGTGTTTGTCTTAGCCAAACAGAATCCTACTATACTGCCATGCTCGCATTTTATGTCACAATTACTCCAAGAAATATAATTAATAGTGCAGTTATTTGGCAGTTCAGCCATAGTCCTGAATGCCTGGATTTCAGAAAAACAAGAAGTAGTCAGTCCGATTTACATAGCACAACACAGAACAATTTCTCATTTGTTCTTGTGTTCCAGAAAGTTTCTATTTCCAGTAATAATTTTGCTTCTGTATGGCTCAATTGCAAAAGATGTCATATTAGTGAGAATGGTATGATAAAAATGAAAATATGAAAAACTAACAAATAAACACTGCTTCTGAATCTCTGTGCCTCTTAACTTCAGAAAGAAATATTCAGGGCTACAGAAAGGAAATATCTCTCTTACAATGTCCTACTTTTTGTTGACTTTGTCTGTTCAATAGTAAACAGAAGTAGCAAAATAAATGCACCTAGCTATCTACTTGTCACCATGACTGCCAGCTGGGACACTTTATAGAGATGCTACCACTGGTAAAACTCAACAGCTGGTGAAGTGTGGTATACACGTGTGATACTGCAAGCACACTGAAAGCCTAATCCAGTAATCTATGTACCTGTTTTTCCTGTTCCTTTGTCATTACAGACTATATTTAAGACATTTGATCTTAAAGGTTTTTCCTGACCATAATGATTCTGTGATTCTACCATACAACTGTTGAGCAACATTGGGAAAAAAATATGCTGCAGAGTCTTTTCTAGTCAGAGGCTCATGTTTCTGAAGTGTGTGTGAAGAAGCAAGGCTCATTTCAGTTTCATGAAAAATGAGGGCAAAGCACTTAAACCATTTAAAATGATCTTAAAAAGGCTGCCTGTAATCAGTATCTGGCTGATAAACAGAAGCCTCCTTACCTGTGGCCACTAACTAACATAACGTTCATCCCTAAGACTCTTCAGTCTGGGGAAGGGGGAGGAGGGCTCCCTGTCTCTGCTCCTTCACCACCCTCTCTGTGTTCTGCACAAAATGCAGCAGTTGTTTTCCAGATGTACACCCATAGTTTAATGAAGTATCAACTTGCTGAACTAATGGTTGGAATGAGCTTTTTTGAAATGGGCTGTAACATCAGTGTCACAGCTTATTGCTCGCTGTGATTTCTGAGCTTCAGTAAGGACAGCAAAGGTGCTTGCAGATTCAGGCAGATGAACTGAAATCTGTGTTGAGTCGGCAGTCACAGGTTATTTTCACTATGTTTGAAAGACTAAAATATTTTTATTATTCTTTAAATAAAGGCCTACATTCAAACTCTTGCAGCATTCCTGACTTCCTGAGAGCTGCCAAAATGGAAGCGGTTGAATTTCTGGTGCAGCTGGGAAGAGCAAAGAACACTTCCAGACCATGCATGATGAAGTCAAGAGAAATCAAACTGAAAAGCCCTTAAATGAAAGCACTCTAAAAGTCAGTGATTTGGCTTCTTTTATACTGCTTTTGTAAAAATGCTCTGAGCTGGAGCAGGCAGTATAGGAAAGACCAAGGTCTTCCTCACCAGCTCCAGAAAAACAACCTAGCTGCACTGCTTTGAAACACTAGAGAGCAACACACGGCACGCAGTCAGTATATCATTCCTTCTGGTCAAGGTACAGAAAAGGATAGTATCAGAGCCCTTGGCAAACATCTGATTAAGCACACTATTATAGTCCTTTATAATGTGTGTGAACTGCTGCTGGGACACTTACGGTTTGGTCTGTCAGTGGTGGAAGCACAATTTGTTTTTCTATCTTGTTCAAGACTAACTTCCATAGCTCTTTTAAAACCCGTTTCAGAACTGTCTTCTCACAGATTTTTGCAGAGACACTTAAACTGGAATAAAACAAAACATAAACCCGTCTTCAAACCAGCATTAAGACTTCAGAGGTGCTGTATCACTATATGCTCAGATTAAAGGTCATTATGGTTTAGCTTTTCTCTACCAGTAAGGATTTCTCAATGGCTTAATTATTTTGCAATATTATCAGTAAATATTTTTGGTGAAATAAAAAAGACTTGCAGATTATAAATCATGTAAATCTCCACTATCAAATTTATTACTTACTATATTACTGATATATAATTATAAAACATGCAAAATGATGATGAGTTATAAAGTTTCCTGGATGATACAGTTTGACACTCACAAGCCCCTCAATTAAAGCTTTGGTATAGAGTTTGCTTATGGCTCAAAAATCAAGTGTCTCCCTTGTTGACTTATACTTCTGTGATGTAGAACTAGGTGTTCATAGCTAATACAAATTCAGGGCTACCATTTGAAAGCAGTTATTTCTATGTGCTGTCATATCTGTGTGTAACTCATATATGTGTGACTGGAGCCCTGAAGTGCAAGATCAGTGTCATGCTGCTTGTTCTCACAGTCACTTCCAGTGAAGGTCCAGTGGTGTTTCACAGGTACAAGCAATGACATGGCCAAGGACAGTGAGGTGCTTATAGATGTGCCTGTGCTGCACATGGCCTTTCAACCCAGCCAGTCCTGTCACTGCAGGATGCTGATGACAGGGTACGTTACTTTCAGGGCCCAGTGTGAGTTTGCAGGGCTATCTCAAAATCTAGCTTTTTACCGACTGAAGACAATCAAGCTGCTCTATTAATGTCTTATATGGTGACCAGGTTTTTGGGGACGTAGAAGTGCATGTTAATAAGCAGGAAAACACCGGGTGCCAGCCTAGGACAAATGCCAGACCATTTCAGTATAGGAAATTTACTTTTGCTCGTTTGTTCAGTAAAATCTTTTGTCACACCACAGCTTGTGGAGGAGAGACTGCACACTAGCACCTTTGTAATGACTCAAAATGTGACAAGAAGTAGAAAAGCAAATACGTAGCTTATGTAGAAACTGCTTAGTATAGGTAAACAGGTTAAGCAGACACAAACCAGTCTGCCACACTTACGTTTTGTCCAGGAAATCCATGAGAGGCCGAAGCACAATCTCAGCATCAATGGCCGCACTGTTCTTATTGGCTGCTGCATTCCCATTCCCTCTCATTTGATTCAGCTCATTGCTCATTTGTCTTACACAGTCTTCAATAATAACTTGGAAACTACGGGATGGAAAGAAAAAAAAAGAGAAGGAGAGAATTCTGGGATAGAAACATTTATTATTTTTGCATCAGGCTTTTGACAAGATTTAAATATTTCCTGCAAAGACAGTAAGTTCACAAATGCAAGATGCTGCAGGTGTTACAGACTGAACAGAACTCTTCCTGAGGATTATAGCTCACACAACTAATTCCTGTACTGTTTTGATTCTCCCCCCTCCCCTTGTGGAAACCTCTGTTATTATTTTCTTTTCACGACCTTGCAGGGGTTCCAAGAGGCTGAGCGCTGTGTTTATCTTGTGCCAATAAGCACTGAATCAACTGAGTAATACCTGGGGTGAGGGGGAGGCCTCACAGCCTGATATTATTTTGGTGAAGCTAAGCAGATCACTTTTAATTGCCTTCTTTGTTCTTCCTCCACCCCACCCACCTTGATTGAACACATAATGAGCCTCGTTAAGGGCCAAATTGACTTAAGTCCCACCTCACCAAGAGTACAAATCTGGCATTTAGAATGCCTGTGTAGGAGAAGGGTAAGAATACCAACTATTGGGTGGGTTGGCAGGCCTAGATCTCCTCTCCTCCTCCTCCCCTCCACCCCCATATGCAAGCAGGGTTGCCTTCTTGGTGAGAAACATGATAATTAACTAAGTATCAATCTATGTTTCCTTATCGTAGTGCTTATTTATTGTAGCATATGCATGATTAATGATAGTTAATGTTATAGAGATGTAAGTTTAAATTTCGGGATGGCATTTATGTTTGTGTAAGACAGTGTACTTATCACCAGCAATTCTGAATCTATTGTGTTTGTTGCCTTAAATCATCTGTCTTTTTCAGTTTTGTGAAACTGTTTCAGTGAAAGCCCCTGCAAGGGCTCTGTCAGTCTAATATTGACTCTGATAAGTCAATACTCACATAATCCCTAATAGACATAAACTGTTGACCAAGTCTGAGACTAAGAGGGGGTCCAGCCACACCAAGGCTCCTCTCTGAGAAGGAGTTTAGAAAGCAAGAGGGTCCTTTCTGAACCTCAACAGGAGGTCTCCCCCTTCCCCAGCCACGTATCAGACTCATACTCTTGATGTGAGGCTCTGCACACATGGTAATTTGATTTACGAACTGACTTATGATTAATTGAATTGGTTTAGGATTAGTTTATGAACAGAAATGCAAAACAGAGACCTATTAACGTAAGAAGACTAATGGCAAAGATTAATTTGAAAGTGAAAGAGAATTTGCTATGAGAGAAAAACACGACTATTAGGCAGTAAGCCTGGCTAATCGGAAAGAGAGAATACAAATCTCCATGTGCAAACACTGGAAAATGTGGAAACTTTTCCAAGTACACTTGGATGTGTACTTACACGCACACATCAAAACCCTAGATGAAAATCAATGTGAAGCTGCTATTGAAACTGCTCATGGAGATCCCTGGGACCAGTCCCTCCAATAAAAGCCAAAATGATGCATTGGCTTTTCTTAACATCAGTCATCTTTCTAACAGTGTTAACCTCACAAACCCCAGCAATAAACCGACCCATGGAGAATGTTCTAGCTATCTGGAGCATATCCTAGATTGACCTGTTCTTGTGTTTTCTTTTGCTGAAACCTAGAAAGAAGCCCTGGAAAGAAATAATACTCATGCACTGCCGATCATCAGAGAAGCAGGGCCTGGGAGCAAAAATAAAGCAAGGCAATATGACAGACTAAGCACACTTAGAAAAAGTGAACACTGTCTGCCCAGACGATTCATTGGTGGATTAAATAAGCAACTACAGACTTGGCTTAATGAACACCACTGCAGCACTAATCCCTCTTTCTTAGACTCCTTTCTAATTTGAAGCAGAAGTAACTTACAGCTTCTTACAGCACAAGCACTGCTGGCACAGGACCACAGCCATTCCAGACTGCAGTGTGCAGTCTGATTAATGAAAGATTTTGAGAGTAAGGGTCAGAGTAAACAATTATTTTGCAGAGCCACAGACAAGCAAATGACTCAAGAAGGCCATTCCTACGACCATTTGAAGGAGGCTAAACATAGGCAGATATCCTTGATTGAAGCAGGCTGCTTGGAAATACATGGTTAGAAGGAAAATTTTAACACAGCATTAGGCAAGAACAAGACAGTGATTTTTTTGTTTCCCAAAAAGCTGAACAAAAGTTATCAGCCTCACCTGTGTGACACGTTCATGCCTACAGACCGCTTTCTGTTTTCATTAGTGAGATTACTGCTATATATTTCAGTGTCTAAATACACACACCTCCTCCCACTTCATCAAGGCAGAAGCAAGCTGTACCCCAGGACACCCAGCCAATGACCCAGAATTAATCGACGAGGTAGATTTTTGAACGGGAGTAATTTACAGTAAAATAAGTTGCTTACCTCGTAGCATATGTTACGCTGAGTTCATCCAACACATTGCTAAGTTTCACCTGAAGCTCTTTAAGAACACCACTCGCTTCAGGATCCAGCTGCAAAGAGATAAGCGATGTTACATTTTACTTACACATAACTTTTTTGGGTTTTTTCCCATTACAATTAATGAATTGGGAATTGTATGCAATGATACACTGCACTATGGAAAACCAAATGTGGAAACACCTGTTACAACACAGGATTGCTTTATTAGGCCTAAAAAAACCCCAATTACCGTTTAAAGGAAAATATTTGATTGTAATAGTGAAGAATTACATTGGTAGAAATGAAAACCGTGCCATTAAGCAACCGCTTTCTATGGGATGGTGCAATTTGTGTTGGCAGTCACAAGAACAGAATTACCATTATCAGGCAAACGGTATTCACAAGCCATACCAGGTGAAGGATGCACGAGAATTTAGCGTTTGTGTTAATAATACTGCAGATGTTTTAAGATGTTAAAATTCTTTTTTTGCACATTTCACCACCATTGGTAATTCTTTTGTGATTTGCCTGGAAGATGTTTCCATAGTCCCATTAATGCAGCATAAAAGTAGAAAGGCCAGCACTGGAAAAGATGTCTTGAAGATGATCCATGCTGCTTCTGCTGGTACAGTGTGAGGCAAGGGAATCCACTGAATTTCAGTACTTCTGTTTCTAAAGGCCATTAAGACATACATAATTCAAGCACAGTGCAACACGTTCTGGTGCACAGGGAGAACAGCGTCTGCACCTCTGATACAGGGTTTCTTACCACAGGAAGAAAGAGAATGCAGGGGAGAAATACAGTTTTGCATTTACGGGGATGGGGACCCATGCAGAGATATTTAGTAAAAAAGAGATTCTGTTGGTACTGAGCATCAGCTTGCTAATTTGCTGTGCATTCTTTTTCAAGTTTAAAGAAACAACAACAACTTTTTTGTCTCCTTGAGATTTAGCATTTAGGAAAAATAGTTACGGTCCATTGAGGGATATGGCTGATGATCATCAGGATCAATAGCTGAGTATGAATTAACAGCTGATGTTCCAGGTCGTTCAGCTATCCACATCACAACGTTAGGGAATGATTTTCAATGACAGTCCTCAAAGTCTCACCTCTGTTCTGCAGTAAGGTCAGATACAGCCCTGACAATTTCAAAGGAACTGCACATTTAGAATACGTAACCAGGCCTGTCTCTATTTGCGTTTTTATATCTTTCACCTGCACAAGTAGTGCTCAGTGCTGCTTCTTCACCTGATGCCTCAGAGCACTACAGTGCAGCAGGTCAGCTCTCTTAATCACACTTCAGAGATGAGGGGAAGCCGTGTCACAGCACTTTGGATAACTTACATGGGACTACACAGGAATTCTAAGGCAAAGTAAATTAAAAACAACCTCTGAAACACCCTCAAAGATCTGCTGTATTCTAAGTTTAGACCGTGCTTTCTCTCCTTAGAGGTTGTGCAGGGTTTAAAAACATAGAAAATCCAATACTTTCATTACGGTTTTTGACAAAAATCTGATCTAGGTGACAAAGGGAATTGCCATGAATCCCTTAGAAGATATTCAGTGATGTGTAGCGCTTTTCTAATCTGAAAAACTCATCTTTTAACACTGTGACTACTTACTGATTTAATTTTTAGTTACTTTGCACTGAGAGAAGTTCTGTTGCTTCTCCATGTCTTAGTTATTTCCCTGGCAGATACACTCTGTCAGTTCATACACAAGTTATTGTTTTCCTTCATATGAAAAGCAGGGATAAACCCCCCTAATTTTACTGAAATGTCTATATTAGTTAACAAAGATAGAGCCTATTAACAAAGATTTTTACAGGAAATGTATTTCACTGGGGAATTATACTGCCTCCTTGGGTGGGATACATACAGAACACAAATTTAGGACCACTAGAACATTAACATTTAGCCAATACTGAGCACACAATCATTCGTACTGAACATGATACACATCAGAGACAGCACAAAAATACTAGGCAAGCAGAAGACTCAAAATTTCTTACCAGATCATGCACAAGCTAGAGAATCATCTTGTTACTGGGACTACAAGGGCCCATGGAGTTACTTTCTATCAGAGGTTGTTGTGATAACCAGAAAACGCAATATATTTGCTAAATCCACCTGGAACTGGACTTAGTTTGGCCAAAATTGGATTAAATGCTATCATCAGATTGTGAACATAACACATATTATAGAAAGATGCATGCAAATGCTAGAAGAGAGAGGGCTTTGTGCTCACAAATTGCATGAACAAGTTTGTGTGTGCACAGCTGGAGGCACTGGCAGGACATCCAGCCTGGTGTGGACACATGCTCAGGATTATTGATGCAGCGTCATAGGGAGGAGTGAATATAAAGAGGTATGCGGGCTGACCATCCAGGTGCTGGACACCTGATGATGAGATGACTAAGAATACGTTAGCGAGACTTTTAAATGCTATTTTTATTTTTGTTTAGCTACTGGAAAACACAGTAATTTGAGTGTCTCACTAGGACTGAAATGTGCACTTTTCCTTTGTTTTATCATGTGCCCTCTGTGTGCTTGTGAGCTCCCAGGGCAAATCAGAGGGTCCTCAGGCATCAGCCCTTGACTGGCATCATCCAAATATACCACAGCCAGGGTCTGCTCTTTTTTCTGGTATGGTGGAGCTGAGATGGTAACCGTTACGATGGTTCTACACCATGAAATTCTGAGGGGGCTTCACAACAAGTTAAAGATGGTTTTCGGATTGCCTTGTGCAGTGGAGCTAGGATTAAGTCAGCTTTTGGTACCTCACACACACTAACTATTGTGGATTATCTTCTGTGAATCTTATCTTTCATGCATAAATTAATCCAGCAATTCTTTAATATGAAAAATGTGAGAATGAAAATGTCTGAGAATGTCTCATATAGGGCTATACAGATAAGGAAATGAAGTATTTACAGTACCAGGGACTTTTCCTTTTCTCCTTGAGTCTCATCTTCTCCATAGGGTTTGATGAAGGAGGAAAAATAAAACGCGAAAAAACCAAACATGCCTGAACAATTATTTTGGAAAGTAAAAGGCAAAAAGCCCTGAGCAGACTATTGTTCAGGGTCAAATGAGTGTCATGAATGTGCCATATCTAATTTAAGAATCAAAAGAGAGAAAAGACCATATATGCTTTAGCTTCTTGGGTTCCATTTACAGTTCACAGCATGTATGGGCTAGTCTTAAAATATATAGGTAGGTTGTTCAGGTGTCAAAATGTGATTTTTTTTGTTTTAAAGACCAGACTTATTTCAATAGTGGACATGTTGTTAACCTGTTAATGTCTAAATCATGCTTTATTGCCAATTTTTAATTTGCTTGGCTTTCTTAGGATCAGAAATATTTTTGGTTTTTTTACCATCTTCTTAAATAATGGAGTTAATTTTTACCCCCAACAGAACATACTCAGGAATTTGTTGGCACACTTCATGAGATCTGTTAATTATGCATTATTAAACAGATAATTAGAAGTTTGACTTTTTCTGAATGCTAAACAAAAGCAGAGAGTACTTTTGTGAACAGCTGAAAAATTAAGATACCAGAAATGTTTGAACATCGTTGTTTCAAGTGCTGCCTGTCTAAAACTGTGTCATTTTCTATACATACAAGCCTTGGGAAAGAGCTAAGGATCTGATGAATTTGGCTGCTTTTGACATAACGTGTTTGAGCTGTTCCATGCTGTAAGTACTAGCGCAGGCATAATCCTGTTAATTGCAAATTTGGAAGTGTTTCTATAGGAAACTACAGAGATGCAAATTACTTTTGCATGAGTGAAAGGAAACCTCTCTGATCTGAATTCCATTTATCTGCAGTTTCACAGGTCTAATTGCTTCTAGTTTCCTAATGAGACCACCTGACTGCTTCCATTCAGAAAATAGCTTTACATATTCTATGGACATCTAGGAAGGATACAGGCATTGGTCAGATCTGTTACTTTAGCAGTTCTTTTTCTGTCTCTGATATCCATCATTCTTCCTCCACCTCCACAAGTGACGATGGAGGTTGGGTGAATCCCATCTTAAGATGTTTGACTGCCACCATTCTAAATACTCTATAAGCAGACCTGACTTTACAGATTTAAAGATGGACACTTCAGAAGTATTCTGCTTAAGTCTGGGCCTCTGTCATCCCATCAAATCTTTAGGACCACATATAGATTCCTACAGGAATTCCTAAGCATTACATGTAGAGTTGGAACTGAACTTACTGGAGTGGAAGCCTGATCTACCTACAGTCAATATTATACTGTGGTACATAAACAACCTGCTTTTGCTTTCCACCTTTTTCTTTTTGATCCTAATTGCTGTAACTCATTTCTGCCATGTTCTGCCATCTGGTGAAAGGCAACACAAGCATTAAGGTTTTTTTCTTTTCCTTTTATCAGCTTCCAACTTGTCAGACATGAAAAAATGACTTAGTGCAAATGTATGCACTCCTTTTGGATAGAACAAACAGGAGCTAAACCAAAATTCTGTGTTATGATATTCTGTTCCCATGACTTTTCACTTGATTTTCAAATAAAAAAAGGCAAGTAGCTTGGATCCGACTTTACTACTCTTACTTTATTATGGCAGACTGATTTCATTTACATAATTTTTAAAGTACCCTTCCTGCTTGGCTACAGCAGCAGAGGAGAGCTAATAAAGAAACTCATATAGTTCAGACTACTTTATTTTAATTGCAGGAGAGCTGAGAGCCTGGGTTTTTTTGGTTCTTTTTTTCTTTCTCCATTGGGCTCCCTGACCTGTAATATTCAACAGGCTTACTCTCAACATAGGGACTTGCTGCTTGATTAGGGTGTTTTGACTGCATAGTTTGAAAGAGGTACCGCTCACAGCATGACACTGAGGAGATTAACAGCATTTAATTTTTCTTAGAATTAGTTTTACTTCAACTGGAATAGGTTTCATTATTCCACTGAAAATTATCTGACTCTGTTCTCCACAAGCAAAATCCTAAACTGGTTTTTTTTCCGTGCAAAGAAACTGCTTACAGATTTTATTGCTGGCTTTGTTTCTTATAAGTACAAGTTCAATAAGGCAAATTGGTCGTTAGCGTTTATGCTCTTGGAATGTCCAGAGGAATAAGTAAGTTTTTCAGTTTGAGGACAAACATTTTAGGGGCACATTGACACGGATAACAGAAAAATGAACATGAATATATTTTTCTTAAAGGAATTCACCTAATGAGAAAGAGTTGACACGGATAACAAAAAAATGAACATGAATATACTTTTCTTAAAGGAATTCACCTAATGAGAAAGAAACAAAACAAATGTTTTGATACTGTAACAGCCTTAATAATTCACCATCATTAACATCAAAAGGGAAAGCAAAAAGGATGAGAAGTGAAGAGAGGTTTTGAAGTAAAACTGTTATGAAAAACCCTAATTAGTTTTTTTACTATATTTTTTATTATACAGCGTATTGGGAGCAGAAGAAAAAACTAATATTTTCTTGAAGAAAATGGAACATTTTGGAGCTTCAAGAAAATATTTTGATTTGAAAATAATTTTATCAATATAGCAATAAAGTGCTGCTCTGCTTTCCTCTGCCCTTGTCTTCATCAGGATTTATGGACACTTAGCTGGTTTTATGGTTCATGACATTCAAGACTTAGGATTGGATCCAAGACCTTAATACAAAATACCTTGCACAGAACATAAAAGCATGGAAGACAAGATTATTTGTAATATTTGGAGAGTGAAAGGGGATTAATAGTAACACAGAAATATAGCCACGTCTGGATGATAAATATGTGTTTTTAAAGTTCGAGATGAAATGTTCGATGATGACAAGGCTGCAGAAGTGTATCTCGTGTTCTCTGGAGCAGGAAGAATTTATGCCATGGCAGCCTCAGGAGGTTGTAACCAGCTCAACAAAACCTCCTCACCATGGGAGTTAACCTGTAGGTTCATTTGGAAGGTGCTGTTCATGGCACGGTGCAGGGAGCTATCTTACCTCTGCAGTGTCCCACTGTTGGGTGGGAAAACACGAAATAAGGTATTTTCCAATTCTCCCTACAGTGTGGTCACATTAGATCTAAATTCTCTGAAGCTGTCAAACCAGAGTCTCAATAAGAAAAAGCTGATGTATGTGTAACTTCTTTTTAAAAGCCAGCTACTGATAATAGGGATATTTATGATTTAAAAATTGCTTTTTAACCAGAAGACAGGATTCTATAGCTTGAAAAGCTGTTAATTTCTTCATTAGCTTTCAAAACAGTCAAAGACTACGATCAGCAAAGTATGGAAGCACACGTTTCTGTCCTTTTACTGTTGACAGGACTTCAGGCACTTTGAAGTCTTCTGAAATATGAAAGAAGATAAAGCTGAGCATGTTCTGCATTGTTGAGGAGCAGCTTTTGGTGAAATGGTGCCAAATCTTGAATACAAGCAGGCCCTCAGATACTGAAAAGTGCACTTAAAAATGTTTTATACATTTTTTTTTTAATTCTGAAAGACTTTGCACTGTCTGCCTAGTAAAACTTTTCAATTTAGAGTGTCAACTGAACGCCCAAGCATAGCTCTTTTTGATTTTAGTTCATAGGGAATTACACAAATGCATCAATGGAAATTAGTAGGAAATATGACTGCTCTTAGCCTTAGAAAATATGATCAGGAATAATAAAAGATGCTTACTATCACAAACCTCATAAGAGAATCTCTCTCCTTCTTTCTTCTGCTCAGTGGATTGCAAGTCAAAGGCATTAGACAAAGACATGACACATTACAGACAAAGCACAAAGCACATATTCTACAAAATTTTCAGATACAAGCAAAACATACCAATACATAAAAAAGCAAAGTATAGTCCAATACGAACATTAAAATAAAGCTGGCACTACAGAATACAACACAAAACACCCAGTGTTGGTTGAACTTTACAGATCATTAGCATGAATCTTTCTAGAAAGAATAGATCTTTCTAGCACTGTCAGCACATTAAATAGTTCCTGTAGGCTTTTGTTTCTAAACGATTTGATTTTTGTTTTGAGGCAGAAGTGAAGGCTGTGACTGGGTTGAAAACATGATGCTAATGATCTCTAAGGAGCTGTGAATGAACCAGGAAACAAATACGACTCACCTCCTTTCCTCCCATGGACTCAAACATTTTCTCAAGCTGGACCCTCAACTGTTGAATGTTGTTCATCAAGATACAGGGCTACAAAGAGAACACCAAATGTGAGAATGTGCGTCTTATGTTCCCTTTATGCATGAATATGTGCATTCACAGCCTCTGGGCTGGAGACTAGCTCTTCAGCAGCCCTGCATTCGTGCAGTCGTGGTTTTTAGAGGAGGATCTCAGGCTCCTGACCACTGCTGCCTCCACTCCTATAATTCACGCTCCTCCTTGCCCAGTCAGCAAACCCACTCGGCCAGTGACTGCCCATTATGCCCTCAGGACAGCGTTGCCCCACAGGAAACCCAATGCCTTCTCCCAACCACCTGGGCACTTTTCAGATCCTGAACCACATGTTAGTCACACTTAATACAGTTACAACTGGTGAACTGATGCCAGTATTACATTATTGTCTCTTTGAGAGTAGACACAATAATGATCAAAGTACTTTGGGAGTGAGAACAGACTGGAGGAATGGCAGTGCCAGTCTTTGCGGAAAACTGTGACAGCACTGTAACCCAAATAATGGCTGATGCTTAAGTATTTGAATAAATCAATTGGCAGTTCTGTTAATAACAGAATAATATTTCAGAAGTGTACATTTTGCATTGCTTGAAAGGTTGGTGAATGAATTAGGCATTAGAATTCTGTAAACATATTATTTTAGTCTAAAGCGTTGCTGATTAAGCTCATGTCTTTAAGGCAGAATAGAGAGCCATGGTGCAAAAGACAGCAATCACTGGATAAATATAAGGTAAAAAGTAGAACATGGAGAAAATTAATGTAATTACTACAACATTAGGGAAGAAAGGATCTATTACTAGAATTCTGTGCTCTCAGGTGACGTTAGATGCTAGTTTGGGATGGTGTGGGGAAAGCAATAAGACAATACTTGCTAAAAGAGTTCTGCTCGGCCAAGGTCAGTGAGTTTTAGTGCATGATGGGATTCACTTAGACACCAAAGTAATGCATTCAATAAAACACTTGTACTTTTGTCATACAACAAGAAGGTGATGGAACGATTACAGTGATTGATGCTCATTTGTACTTTGCTAGTTAATAACACGATCTAATGTAGTGCTGAAGCATGGAGGGATTAGATTTTGGTTTTCAAGAGATCAATAACATAATTTAGCTTTAATTAGTTCTACATTACTTTGAAAGGAATTTGGTGTCAGAAGCCTTCTTAACTGAACGGGGGGAAAATAAAAGAAATTTGATCTAAAGCACGTTATTTGCCCTCCTGCATAAGGCAGCCGGCTTTGTATAATGGTTCAGATATCACCTCCCTTCCTGATTCTTGAAAAATCCACAAACCCCACTTCTTCTATTTGTCTAATTTATGATCACTGACGTTGTGTCCTTCTCTCTCGTGCTATCTCCTCTCTTCTGACATATTTATTATTCTGGAATTTATCTGCAGTATCACAAATCAATGATTATAATTTCTGATGGGGAAATAAGTAGCTTAACATAACGTCTTGGTTCCCTTGTTCAAAACAAGTGCGAATGCCTTTGGCAATGTACTGAAGCTGTAAGATAAATACTTCCTACTGAGGCAGTTTTCAGTCTCCTTTGAGGCTAGCTGAGGTGGTGCTTTCAGAGCCTAAGCCTACCTTGGCTAAATGGAAAAAAAGTCTATTGCTGTCAGTAAAGAACAGAACCAGAGCTTAAAAACATTCTCATCTTCTTATTTCATTATCATCTTGTCCTCAGAACACTCTTTGCAGCAGTTTACAGGAATCAGCCAGGCAGATGCAACAACACGTAAAAGTGAGTGGCAAGTACAATTCATAAACCAGGTTTGTTTGTAAACTCTGACAGGAGGTGGAAGATAAGAGAATGGTTTTTACGTTACATACATGTCCTTACGAAAAGTGCCTTTGATGTGCTTTTATTTTTACCGTTTATGTGCACATTTTATAGTGTTTAATAAAAATAGTAGAAGTATTGACTTGTAAAAGAATGCCAAAACATAACTTTTATCATAAACATTATTTGTTTTAATCTCTTCTGTCAACTCTAATGCGGGAGATGGGCTTTTAATATACCTGAGATCACCAGATCAAATGGTCTTTTATTAAGCTAACATTATGTCTTTCAGAAAGGTAGCTTCTGGTAAAAATAAGTTATGTACCCTAAAGCCATTTGCTCTAATACTTTATATCATAACGAGATGAATTCCATCTAAAGCTGTAGATTGGCATACCAGGGTGACTTCAGAAATCAGTCGCTCCAACAATTAACAAATCCCATTGGGCAGGCCAGAAGGCTACACAGTGACTTAGTACTATGTATTAAAACTAATTTCTTCTAGAAAGCAGTAAGCTTTATTTAATATTAGCATTAAATTGAAAGAAATGGAAAAACAGAGCTGCAAAGTTTCTTTTTTACATTAAATTTTGAGAATAGTTATGGCTTATATTGGGTCAAATACAGAGACAGATTATTTTAGATGACACTTGGTTTGGACTGATTAACATTAAAGTAGAAGATGTGTAATGCTTTTACTGGTCCATACTGGGGATAGAGTGTGTTGTGTTCTTTTCAACTTTGTATTTGCCCTGGAGGGGAAAAATAAGGAATATGTAGAAGACGTATTTGTAAAGTTAAAAATGCATGAAGCTTTACACTCTGCTAGATTATGGGGGAAAAAAACCTGGCAATGTAGTGTGCTGGTCTATCCTATCAACCGGTATCCAGTGACAGGAAGCATGGGAATGGTTCAAAGCTGCATCAGAGAAGATTCTGGTTTGACATTAGGAAACATTTATTTACTGAGAGGGTGGTCAAACCGTGGAACAGACTTGCTGGAGATGTGGTTGGTGCCCCAAACCTGTCAGGGTTTAAGAGGCATTTGGACTTAACAACATGCTTTAACTTTTGGTCAGTCCTGAATTGGTCAGGCAGTTGGACTGGATGACAGCTGTAGGTCCTTTCCAACTGAAATCTTCCTCTCCTCTCCTCTTGTTTCTCTCCTCTCCTCTTCCTGACGTGTTTCTGCAGCTATGAGACTGATTCTCCATGCACAATGATTGTCAAACTTGGCTCAGTGCTTTTACTTTTTCTCAGATGCTGAAAAGATGTAGTGCCATGAGAAGAAAGATGTGTGGCTATCTGAAGTGAGTCTTTTCAATGTGTTTACTGCAAAGGGCTTCAAGGTTGAAAATATCTGAAGTGGGAAGATAAATCTGAGACATGGCACACCTATATAAATAAAAGTTACTCCCCTGTAAAAACTTGAATAGAAAACTTCTACTTAATAATAAAGTTTTGAGTTTGGTATTTTTATTTATTAACTCTATTTCAGACAAAATTGTGTAAAAGGAGCAGAATGCAGTAAGCCTCTCCTAGCTAATATATTTGTGGCCTGAAAAATTAATAAGCTTAGTCTTTTGTAACGTTGCTCATGAGAACCATCAATAATTTATATCTAGCTGCAATAGATGTCTTTCTGAATTCCATTATTCTGTATACGTTGGTGACCTCTAGATTATGGCACTGTCTCGCACTGTGGAGAGCACTGGCAAGAATGAGCGTGTCCTCAAGCCATGCACAAGGGTGTGACAAATAGAGCTGAGATGTGTGTACGAGCTGTGTAATATAGCAGATGCAGTGCTAAATGTTGCCTGCCTTGGGAGTGCCAGCTTTGACTGAATATCAACGATACGGAAAAATCAGTTTACAAGAACAATTTTCCTTGGTCACGTTAAGCTATTGATAATGTTTTGATTTGCTTAACCACATCTTTAGTATCCATGTCCCATTTATTTCTGAGTCCGTGGCAATCTGGTCCTTCATTAGAGAGTCCCTTGTAAGCAGTGAGGAAACAAAATAGCACATGATTTTCTCCTCACTGCAGCATGGATAAAGCACAAAGAGTGAGTGGTAGGAGCATAAAACTCTGCGCACACTCCCTGCACAGGGCACAGTGATCTTATAAACGAATGAATAAATTGATAAAGAGAAGCAAGCCAATGCAAACAAAAGTATTTTATTCTGTTTGGAAAAAGAGATGAAGTTATATTCATCATATTCACCATTACCTGAGGCTTTTAAGCAGGGAGTGTTTCTGTCTGCTTGTAATTTTTGTTTCTACTTAAATATGGAAATTTTTCACTAGGATTCTTTCACTAATCCCACCTATTCCAGCTTTTACACAGCGAAGTAAGCAGCTACGAAATCATGCTGACCTTATTAAAAAAATAAAGCAAAACAAAAATCCCTTCCTTCGTTCATACTTTTTCTCATACATAAAAAGTGATGACATTTTCATAAAGTACAGTGAGACATTTAAAGGTAATTTCTGAGACAGAAAACACAATTTTTACTCACCACGTTTTCTTTATCGCAATACGAGCCGAAGTAATTTGAAATAATTACAGCATACTGAAGAAGCACTTTGTTGATAGTCTAGGAGAGGAGAAGAATCTTTTAAATGGTAAATGTCATAATGTAAACCAAAAATGATTAAAAACCACAAAAAGGAGGTTTGTATAAATTACAGATTTTAAAGGTGCTTACACATTTAGTGTATTGTATTTTTTAGATATAAAGTAAACAATCTTGTGAGCATATTTTCAAATCCCTGCACCACAGGTGCTGGGTTGTTCTTAAGGGAATGTGATCTTCAATAGCAGAGATACTTTAATTTTAGCCATACTGTTTTTGTAAAGCACTGAGAGCTCTACTCACACACACACAGAATCACACACAGAATGGCTCGGTTGGAAAAGCCCTCTGAGATCATCACGTCCAACCGTTCCTGTCTACCCACTAAACCATATCCTTAAGTACCTCATCTACCCGCTCCTTAAACACATCCAGGGATGGTGACTCCACCACCTCCCTGGGCAGCCTGTGCCAGCTTCTGACGACCCTCTCAGTAAAGAACTTCCTCCTTATCTCTAACCTGAACCTCCCTTGGCACAGCTTGGTGCCGTTTCCCCTTGTTCTATCCCCCATCACCTGGGAGAAGAGACCAGCACCCACCTCTCCACAACCTCCCTTGAGGCAGTTGTAGGTGGTGATGAGGTCTCCCCTCAGCCTTCTCTTCTCCAGGCTAAACAAGCCCAGTTCCCTCAGCCGCTCCTCATCAGGCTTGTTCTCCAGAGCCCTCCCCATCCTTGTGGCTCTTCTCTGAACACGCTCCAGAATCTCAACATCCTTCTTATAGTGAAGGGCCCAGAACTGAACACAGCACTCGAGGTGCGGCCTCACCAGTGCCGAGTACAGGGGGATGATCACCTCCCTGGCCCTGCTGGTCACACTGTTTTTAATATAGGCCAAGATGCCGTTGCAATGTGCTACATTCTTAATGGAACAGTAGCAAGCTCAATAAATCCTCTAGGGTGACAATGCATAGATTAAAAATATAATGGAAGCATAAGACCAAGGGAGCACTGTTCAAAGCCTGGCAGTATAAGTTTACCTTGCAATCATAATGTACATGGGAACTTTGTTTGCAAATGGAAAACTATTGCAACAGAAAACCAGGAATAAATGTAAATGCACTTTTTATAAAGTCATCATGACTATAATGGAAATCTAAGGCTTGTGAGGAAATGTTGCAATCCAAATAGAAAGCTGCCCTAGCAAAGCTGAGTTTATCAAACAACAGATGAATAATAACTACCACCTTCAACCAGCAATGCTTTATTGCCATACTCTGAATTTCCCACCCCCTTCCACTGACTAATTAGATAGTTGCATTTCACTGAATTGCTTCATTAACAGAACTGTAGTCGATGCTTAGCAAGAATAAGAATTGATTTTATAACATATATAAATATGAAATCTCAGAGAGGGGACAGAACTTCTCTAAGTCGTAAATGATTTTGATGAATTAGATGAAAACCAGTCTGGAGCTGCAGACAGCTTGTCTTTCTAAGGATCCCAGTCAGAGATAGAAGAGATTGATTCTAAACAACACTGGAATTAGCTTTTAAGTACATGGCAACACAATGTCACTCTCTCTGAGGCGTAGTTGAGATGCATTGATTTTAATTTACCTTTGCAAATCTTCTCATTAAATGAGATAGTGCTTCTGGATTAGGACACTCCAGTTTCCTAATAATCTCAAAGCTTTGATTGAGCTGTGTGAAGACATCAACGACAGAACAAGAGAAGAGGGCATGATCTGATGTTTGCTGAAACTAGAGAGAAACATTCAAATGAGTTAATACTCGTTCAGAGATCAAAACTGTATTAACTGATTTTCTTACATTTGAAATTCTTTCTAGAATCATAACAAATAATAAATAAATACATTTTTAAAAATGTCTCACTGAGGTACGTGGCTTTTCACATTTCTATTACTTTCAAACCTTTTAAAAATAAAATAAAACCTCTCTTTCACGACATCAGCGTCACATTAGAGTTTAGTGAAAGCATAGACTGAAGTCTGTGGGGATTTAGGCACATGGAAATAGAGTAGGAATCTGTCCATAGGTTTAACCTTCAAGAACCATTACTAACTGCATATCTTGTGAGGTCTAACAACGATGCTGTGAGACCAAATGTACTTCTGACTTTGCAATACTAAATAACGGTCTTAATTCTTTCTTTATTATTTTCTTTAACAAATACCCACCCCATCTTTTTTGTCTCTTTCTAGTGCTCCATGAAGAAATTCCATTGAGACATCCTCATTTTCATCCAGCCACTGAATGACAAAAGGTTCAAACCACCTGAAAATTAATAACAGTTTTGTAAAGTAAGTACAGTTGAGAAAGATCTGGAGAGAAGAGATGCCATCTCACCCAGCACTTTGGCATTTTGTGTCTTCCCATTCGTTCTTGTTGCTAAAAAGTTTTTCATCCTAGAGAAATGTTTGTCACCAAGGACACTGTGGCTACCACAAGGCATTTCAGGCTTCAGTTTCACAGTACTCTAACTGGTCTACCCAAGCGATGCAAAATTAGCAGCAGCCATCAGAGAAATGTGTCCACATCTTGTAGGGGATTATATTTTGCCCAATTTTTTTTTCTTTTAGAATGTGTCTTTTATCAATACTGCTTCTTAACATTTATTTATTATTTGCATGTGAAATAACTTGGAGAAAACTCCAAGTTTTATTTTTCTTTATTAAAAAAAACACCTAAATAATAACAAGCCCCAAAACATCTTGGCAAATCAGCAGACTTGCAGAAGATTAAGATATGAGATTAAGGATAGCTCATATAAAAGGACAGGACTGAGCGTATCAATTGCAGGAGAAAAGGTGAAAATGAAAACACCAGCTGAATATTAACACAATGCAGTAAGAATAAATTCAGGAGTATATCCCATTAGCCTTGTACCTTTATTTGTATCTTTAGTCTAATTTGGGTATGAAACAAAGGCAGGGGCCTGTAATGAATACTGCTGCTATTTCCACATTTCATACGTTTCTCAGGTGTTTTCTGACCAAACTATTCTGTCATCTATGAAGAGCTACAGTTACAATAGCTGGATAAAGAGTTCTATGAAATAGCTAATAGAACTTTTAGTACCTGGACTATTTAATTTGCTCAAATGAAGAATTAAAGAGGAGGAAGTGCAAAAAGTAGAGAGTTGTGAGTGCCGCACACTTAGAGATCCTGCACAAACTTGGGCATAAATATTTGATGATAATAAACCTTGCACCAAGCCCACACTCATGGGATACTTCCCTGCACGCTACTTACAGGGAGTATTCAGGCGCAGCATCCTTGAGAGCAGAGAGTTCTCGCACATATTCATTATAAAACCATTTCACTTTGAAGTGCAAATTCATGTAATCTGTGCTTTTGCATAACCGCTGCTTTTCGTGTTCTGTAATAGAATGAGTTGAAATAAAAGCATTTAATAGCGTTCTAACAGTAAATAACATACTGATGCCTCAGCGCAGTAGTGACGCCAGAATACAGCACTTGCATTTTAAAACACAATTGGTCTGAGTTTTTGAGAGGTAGCAGTACCCACAGTTTCAGTCTTCAGGTTGTGAGTGCTGTCAGGAAAAACAAAACAAAACCAAGACCAGACCACAAGTGAGACTTTTCAACTCTCTTCACTGCAGTGAGGAAAAGACCATTATTTGGAATGCATTAACATATGCAAATGTGTTTGGTGTGTGATGAAATCGCCACTGACCCGGTGACACTGTATCTAGCAAATAATCTAATTGCAGACAATTGTTCTTTTACAGAAAAATGTATGGAGAAGCATTGTAGGAAGGACTACAGCCCAAGGTGCTTTCCTTGCAGGCCTGTGACCAAACAGCAGCCCTTTGGACTCATGTTTGATTTTTTGCTCATTTTCCCAGTAACCGCTGAAGGAAGCTGAGAAGATTTTCTTAAGGCAGCACACAAAAAAAGAGCTGCAGTTCAACTATTGTTATTGTGGCCAAAGTGTAGGACCCTGCACTTGGTCTTGTTACACTTCATACCATTGGCCTTTGCCTGTTGACCCAGCCTGTCCAGGTCCCTCTGCAGCATCTTCCTAACCTCTGGCAGATTGACACTCCCCCCAGTTCAGTATCACCTGTAAATTTACTAAGGGTGGACTCAATCCCCTCATCCAGGTCATCATTAAAGATATTGAATAGAAGTGGGCCCAGTATTGATCCCTGGAGGACACCACTGGTCACTGGACACCAACTGGATGCAGCACCATTCACCACCACTCTCTGGGCCCGATCATCCAACCAGTTTTTAACCCAGCGAAGAGTGCAAGTGTTCCTCCCTCTGAATCACTGAGGAAATGTTACACCAGTGTGATGCACCTATGTTTTGGGTACTTGATCCCAACGAAATTTCCCTAGAGTACAGGAGTTGGTTGCTATGCCATTGCCTCTTCTAACGTAGGTGTTATGTTTATAGTGCTCTATAATCAATCCCTGTACTGCTGAAATGAACTGGAAGATTCTAATTGAATGTAACATATTTAATCAAGGCACAAATGAAGAAAAAGGTAAACTCAAACAAAGCTCACAACTGAACTTCAAAATGAACTTTGAAGAGATGCAGCAGCTAGGTTCCACTCTCACTGTGTGAGCATATACAGCTCCTCTCTGAAAATAAGGTGAGTTAACTCCTCAAGAAATAGGACATGGAAATTCAGGGAAATTCAAGCTCTAGCTGCTGGAGACGACTGCATTTGGGAATGTCCTGCAGAAGGAGAAGTGTGAACCTTTTCTCCAATCAGCAGGTGCAGAACTGCACTTAAAAATGAGATCTCTTAAGTGACTTTCTGTGGGGACAAAGTCACAATTGTGCTTGATTTTTTTTTTAATTCTTATATTTTTATTCCCAGTCATCAAATCATTTCAGACAAAAGACATGACACTAGTTTTTGTAAAAAATGTGAGTTGCAATGAAGATGCATCACCTTACTGGTGAAGAACAGTAATCAAGGACAAGAAGAAAGAAGGGGCAAATTATTCTTCTGGGCTGAGATACCTAATAAACTGCAGAGGAAGTCTTGACTGCCCCTTGGTATAAGACAGAGCTCTTCTCCTGCCCCTATAGGTGACAGACAACCCCTTCAGCTGAACAGAACATGTCTCCCTTGCATTTTCAACTTATTGGTTGGTGGAAAGGACAGGGCCATGTAAGCTATAAATAACTTCCAATTACTAATCAATGTAGGGTTCATTTAAGATATCATTTACAGTGTAATAACCTAGCTAACACGGTAGTATTAGTATATGATGACTAGCAAAACTGTCTTGCTCACAGTTAGGCAACACTAGAAACGTTTACACACAAATGTTTTACAATCAGTGACTGCCTAGGTTAAATGTTAATAACAATGTTTCAGAACAAGATTAATTTTCAGTTATTAAAAGAAGATTAAATGAGGCCAGAGCTTTCATTATTACATATATGGGGCAGCCTACACTGCTATTATTGAGTGACAACTTTCAGACTAAATAATGAAGTCAGGCACTCACTGACGCACTACATTTTTTTCTACTAACATCTGGCACCATAAATATACCTACAGTGAGACATAAAGGAGCTTTAACTTATTAAGATTTCTATACATTTGTGCTGCAGTATAAATGCTCAGTAGTACTTCTTGTTCTAACTATGGTTCAGTATGTAACATCAAAGAAGACGGGTTAGGGAAGGACCAGATGATACAGTGGACAGGCCTCCAAGTGCAAGGTCGTGCCATACTAGAGACCTCTGAGGCAGCTCCAAGTAAGATGACACATTGATACAGCACAGTACGATGCCGTGAAGAAACATTAACTGAGCTCCTGGGAAGGGTTCTGTCCACTTTACCTGTCTTAATTAGCTGGGCTAATTAGCTTCGACAAAATAGAGCCATTTGGTATGGCTGCAGTGTGTTTTAGGCAAGCCTGGGGAGCTCTGTGCTGCATGTGATAGGTACTCAACTGGATTCTCATACTCACAAAGCTCAGCCCTCCAGCACATTCAGTTTGTAGCTGCTGCTATTGACACCAATGTCTGTTATGCTGACTGAAGGACCTTTCTAACTCCTCTCTTCCTTCAATCACGCCACATTCAATCTTACTGATCATCTGCCAAAGGAAAGTTTATTAACCCCAACCTTAATCTCCTTGTCTTTGTCTTTACAGTCTCTCCACATCCCCCAAGAGACTTTGTGTGACTCTTTATTCCTCAGGTCTCTGGAAGAACGAGGATGGAATACATTTGTTGAAATGTGTGAACATGGAATGAGACAAACTAAAATAAAACAGTTTCATATTTTGATAGCCTGATGAAACCCTACATTCTGGTGGATGCTGCCCTGTTCTCCCTTCCATAACTTCAGCCCCATATCCCCAGATCTGATCTGTAGTCTTCCTCTAAACCAAGGCTATATTTCCCCTTAAAGGGAACTTCGTAAATTGTGAAGCTGGAGTGAAAATAGACTTGAAATCTGCCACCAAATGGCGTGACCTTTCTTTGGGCAGCATTAGCCTTTTTTTTAATGCTGTCTCTGTGCTCAGCATCAACTCACAGACCTGCCTCTTCTCTTTCAAATCACTCTATTGGATTCTGTCACAAAAGAGGACACTGTCAGAGAAACAGGAAGATGATATTTGCTTATGCATTGAGGACAACAGCAAACTTCAAAAGCAAACCTATGTTAAATGCATAAAATGGTGTAATGACTTGTTCTTCTATTCGCTCTGCAGGATTGAGACTGTCTATTGCTGTATTTGCACAGCAGATAATTAATTTCTGGCCTGATTCTGGTCTTGACTTCTGGCCACTACCAGAATTAGATTATCATAATAACAGCAATTAGAATGTTCTCTTTCTAACAGACTGGAGAGCTTTCAACATTTGATCTGACCTATTCAAAAGTTAGAGATATAAAAGATCTGAAAATGACCTTTCTGAGGACATAGAATTAAAAATTTTGTAGTTGCATGTCTATTTTCAGCTCGTTACTCTCGTCATCTTTCAACCTTTGCATCTTCATACTTGCAAAAGAAAAGATTTCTTACCATACGAATTCAGTAACAAATCGCTTACACTGCTGGTGAAATTCTCTCTGTGTTCTCATTTGCTTGTGCCATAAATACAGAATAATTTGAGGACCAGACAGTACAAAAATATTAACACCCTATAAACTCAGATATGCTTCTGTAAACTAAATGCCAAACAGCAACGTATAATCTACCACACAAATCACTGTTGCTTCATGATTAACCTGCAAAGAAAAAAAGAACGGGCCAAATCTAATGAAGTCAGTTCTCAAACAAACATGTGAAGGTTTCTCCATGCAAAATCTGTGCATGAAAATAATTCCAAGCTCCTTAGATCAGAAAAAAATTTAGAACTGCTGTGGACTTGTTATGGTTTGCATAAAACTTTTAATACTATGAAAAGGCTAAACACTGATGTTAATTTAAAATGGAAGAAAATTTAGGACAAAACAACGCACTCAATACCAGCTTTTAGTAAAGTTTTGTTTGCAAGTCACGTCAGTTTGGCACAGTTCAGCCCTGATCTCAGCAGCCATGGAGACTTGAACTGTGCTTTCGGATGTCTTTTCGTCCCAGAAAGTGAGCTGTTTCCCTCAACAGCAGCCATCTACCCTGTCACACGCAAATACGCTGTCTTGGCCTTCACTGGGACATGGAGCCCCTGTACTCTTCTCTAGCAACAGGCCACTGCTATGGAGGCTGCTGTTGCCTCTGTCTTCTCCATGTCACTACAGCAGCCTCCTTAGCTCCTGGGCAAGGAACCAGCAAGAATCCCAGGCAGAGAGGTGCAGCGACTGCCAGGGCCTGGCTTCCAGGGCCTTGCTGGCTCCTCTTGCGAAGCAGGTGGGCAGCACTGCAGAAGAGCAGCAGATCTCCCCAGCAGCAGCAGCAGCAGCAGCAGCAGCAGCTCCATACATCCCCTGAGCAGATACAGGAGGCTTACAGCTGTACAGCGAGAGGACAAGGCCTGAACAGTCATTTTGAACTGCCCGCAGGAATAAGGGAAAAAGTTTGTAAACTGGATGTTCCAGTACTGGTCATCTGTTAGAGAATGGAGTTATGACATACTCATTTCCTAAATTTAAGCTGATGGGAGTGGCTGGATATATTTGGGAATATAAGGTGGGAAAAAGCAGAAACAGGATCTTGGATGAGCTAATTTAATCTTTTTTTTATCACATTAGCAATCGTTTTGCAAACATTGTTGGACTGTATCATTGCTTCTTGATTACATGCAGAAAGGAATCAACTTTATAACGCAAAAGATGCTGCTTCAGGAGATTAATACTAGACTGAATCAGGCCAAGATTGCGATTACAGCCCTGGACTCTACATATGAACAGATGGTAGCCTATGTTAATAACTTGGAAGGCAAGACTGGCATAGCAGAATGCAATGCATTTTAATGAACTCCATTAAACACATGAGGATCGAGTGTGACCATATTTAAGGGCTTACCCCTAATCTTGTAGAATCCAAAGCAAAAAAATTTATTGCTATTAACTGGAGAATCAAACTCGGTCTGTAGCATATCCATGGAAAGAAGTAATGCTATAAAAACCAGTGAAGCTGGGGAGACAAACAGCATGCTGATCTGTATTTCGTGCCCGGATTTATTGAGGTTCTTGTTTAGGAATGACAACACAGAAGGTGAAATTATGTATATTTATAATAGTTTACAATTAATTTGAAAGTCTTTTAATTATTATCTATACATAGTTACTGTTTCACTGCTGATTCTGAGAGTGACATAGAATTTCTAATGGCAAAAAATGGCATTTACTCTCCTCAGAAAGACAGTATCCACAGCAACACGGAGATGAGAATACAGGCAGGACTGGTTTGGAATAGACATAGAAAGTCAGGTGCCTCCTACTGAGTCCTCTAGCTCTCTTTCTCTGCAGAATTAGAATATTAACATTAATATTTGTTTTAAAGTCCTGATCCAGCCCAACTATCCACACGTCATATACTGTACAATTAACTCTTCCTCAGGACCTTTCTTTTCTATTCTTTACAGCCCAGAAACAACCCATGGCTTCATCTGAAGCTGCCTTTTGAGTGATCAGTGTGCTCTACTTAGCAAATAGGGTGAATGATCTTTTGTGAAGTATCTTATTGCATTAGAGAATATTTATAGTTCAATGGCTAAAACACTACAAGCACGTGGGTGCGTAGGGATATTTGTGTACACAACATAACTATACATTTAAAGTTATGAAAGCATGACATATAATGGCTATTAGAAATTCGTACTAATCTATATCAGCTATCTAGAAGTGCAATCAGAACACTGAGTTGCTGAACTGCCATCTTTTGACACCTGCTCCTGATTTACAGCCTCTCCAGATATAAGGTTGTAACCTGATGTAACCCGGAATATGTTCTAACCCAAAATAGTGGCCTTCATTTGGTCTTTATGCTTCTCAGCTCTTGGTAGCTTTTGAATCACTGACCACTGTCAAAGGATGACGTTAGCCTGACACTCTCCTGCCTACATTAGCTTTCTTAAACATGTACATTTGATTCACTCTGACATGACTATAGAATATCACCTGCAAAATATTAGTGTGATTCACACAATCCCAGAATGTGAGGAGTTGGAAGGGACCTGGAAAGCTCCCCCAGTGCAACCCCTGCCAGAGCAGGATCACCAGAGCAGTCACACAGGAACACGGCCAGGGCTTTGGGTGTCTGCAGAGAAGGAGACTCCACAACCTCTCTGGGCAGCCTGGGCCATGCTCCATAACCCTCACACTGACAAAGTTTGTCCTCATGTTCAGCTTGAGCCTCCTGTGCTCCAGCTTGGGACCATTGCCCCTTGTCCTGGCATTGGACATCAGGGAGAAGAACCTGAACATCTGTTCTCCTACCCAAATTTTAGATTTGATTTCTCGTGTCTCCATTCTACATACTATAAACACCACTCCTTTAATTCCTTCCTTCCTTTCTTCCTAAGTTTTTCTTCTGCTGTGCTCAGTGTGCAGATTCCACATTCAAATAATATAATTCACAAAGTAATTTTTCCATTAGTAGCCATTCCAGACACTCATCTTTTATCTCTTTTTCTTTATCACCATAAAAATCTACAGTATCAAGGTACCACCACACTGATACTATGACATAGATATTTTGAAGCAAATAATACAGAAATTAATCTGAAAATACTCCTTTTTTTGTCATTTATGCCTGTTGAGTTGCATTGTTGTTTAAATCCATCCTCATTTTCACCACTGGCAGACTTGCTCTGAAGTTGGTACCAGGCTTCACTGAAGACAATGCGAGCTTTGCTTACCTAAAAATGACTGTTAGCTACTTCTTCTGCTTATGAAGTGGTGGGGGGAAGGTGGTGGTGGAAAAAAAGGCTAGCACGATAAATCCTTTGTTTCTATGGATTACATTTTTTTATAAAAGGATGAGAAAAATTTTGCTTTGTTTTTAAAAAACAATGTTCTATATTATAATTCCTTTCACATCACGTTGGGGTTGGCCATGGGTTTATAATCTGCACTGACTGCTTTACAATTGGCTTCTGATTTGATCCATTCAGTTTCCAATTCATCTTAGCTATACTTTAGATGTCAGATGGAAACTAACTTGCATTTCTCTCACATTTAAACCTGGAGTATGTTTATTAG
>NW_010162939.1:64982-78775 GCF_000695765.1 Mesitornis unicolor
TTAGTGAAGTTTAGCTAATGCCATCAGTTTTCATTCTGCAGAAATAACTACTAGTTAGGGAGAGTCTGATGAACTGATTTTCAAGAGTCATGACGTTAATAACAAACTGAAAGTTCTCATGAATACATGTAAGTGAGCTGGCAAGATGTCATATCTCAAAAATAGGTTAATGCAGCTATTTTTACTTGGTTTTTGCTAATAACCATATTTGAATGAGTGGGTTTGAAACCATTAGTTGGAGATTATCTGCTTATAAAGAAAAAAAATATTTTACCTATGGTTAACTACATTACTGTCTTAAAGAATAAAAGAAAACTGCATTTGATGCTGTAGGAACTAGAATGACCACAACTTGCCTTTAGAACACATAAAGGTTTCATTATTAGTGTGTGTTTTCTCCACAGCTTCACTCTGTAGATTTTTCTTACAGGCATGTTAGCAATTTTCAGCTAGTAAGAAAATACAGAATACCTGCAATGCTCTCTAGCAAGTGCATGTGTGGTTCTTTGGACATTGCTGATTTTGCCAGGTTTAGGTAATAAGTAGCATTTTAAGTTACAGTTCTTTTGTCTCCTTCCACAGATAACTTCATACAGTTGCTGCACAGTAATCTTCTTCCTTTACAATGCTTCTTTTTCACTAAGCTATGAAACATCTTTAGTGTGTCAGAAAACTCTTAGCACCCACAGAAATCTGATGCCAGCTGTGATTTGCAGTAGCAATCAGTCATTGTGAACTCTTTAGTGTAATTAATAGTTCTAATTACCTTCAAGAGCATATTTCATGTCCTGGGCAAACAGAGTCCACATGATTTCAGCACTGATTTTTCCCATGTTCAGCTCTTGAGGGAACCTGCAATCAATCATATTATGTCAGTTCACCTGCTGCTAGAAATTACACTTACAGCTGCACAGCAGAAAGGCAAATACTACCACAAAATAATACCCCTAGTGCTTTGTACAATTTTATGAACCAGCCAATCTCCAAACAAAATCTTCCCTTAGTCTCATGTCAGTGGCCTAAGCAAGTAATTAGTTGTATGTCGCACCAATTCCCTCCCATGCCATTTTCAATCAAGGAACATTCATCTGTCCTGCAACTCAACTTTAGATAAATCAGATGGCTTATGAAAAACCTGAAACAGTTGGCTCGAATGTTTAACAGCTACAGGTTTTCCTTAATTCCCTTGTTCCACTGGAAAATACTGAAGTTGTTGGTGAAGTTCTATTGGTTTATGCCAGTTGAATCCAATTCACTGTTTGAAGGTTTTCACCTTGAAGTATGGATAAAACAGTAAAGGATAGAAAAGGTAGAAAAATGCAAACTTTTGGTTAAAACTATTAGTTTTGGTCTTGTGCTTCATCTCATCTTTGAAAAACAGGCCTTTAGATATTTTTTGCTATTATTAAGTAGGTATTTTTTCACAACCTTTTCATGGATTCCAGTTGCTTCTTATTCTATGGAACAGAAAAGCTTTAATCTTTCAGTTACCATCTTCACTGTTAGCTACTAGCAAAAGCTGACATTTCAGTGACAGACACTGCATGTTTCACATCATATTTAAAAGGAGAACTATTTGTCCTTTTTTAAAAAAAACCCAACAAGAAAACCTCAACAGTCTGTCCTTACTGCAGGGGTGGGATTGGCACTAACAGGAGCAGTTCTCAGGGCACAGAAGGAGATCAAAGCAGGTCATACAAAGAGCAGGGAGCGCTGCACAGAACCGCTGAGTGGTAAAACTGTTGTTGGTACTGCAGCGAAGAATGAGAATGATGTGCAACTTAAGGTGGTGGATATGTAAGCTAAGTAATGTATTATTTCCAGAATTATTTCCAGGGAGATATGTGACCCTGATGATATCTGCAAAGGAAAAGTACTTAAACAGCTCATTATTTCTGTCACTTTAATTAGAAGGAATTGCTAGCTCTGATCACTGATATGCCTTCATTATGCTAATGGTTTCCCAGTTACAGAACTTTTTATTAATTCTACTAACACAAAATTGATTGTTGTTCAAAAGCTCAAATGTATTTTAACTATAACTGTCTTAATTTCTTTACCTCCAGTCCAGTCTGAGTGCACCACATCTGAATTTTTGCGTTAAGTCAACACAGCTAGACTACGCCCGGGTTTTCTAGAATATTTCTGTAAAGTAGCTCCAAAGAGCTAAAAGAGCTAAAACTTTCCCCTAGACCCTCATCATATCACATTTCAATTAGTGTGACATCTGTTTCCCTAACCTTAAAATGTTCCTTTACACCCCTTCTATATATTTATTTTCAAACCCCAGCATTCTATCTGCTCCTCCTGTGTTTAGTGATTGGCTCTGTCTCCTCTGCTAGTGCATCAACCATAAATTATTCAACTTGTCTTGGCTATTGATAGTACCTCCCCTCATCTGTTACATCTTAAATTCTAAGAAGTCGACTTCCATCTCTGGTAAGTCCAGGATATTGCTCTCCATTTAATACATTTTCAAGTCAATCACAAATTTGGAGAGAGTCTTTTCGTGAAGTTCATTATTCTTTTATGAACACATCCCTAAAACTCTATTAAAATACCTACAGAAGTCTAAGCATAATTTGAACAACCTGTGTGCCAAGATACATCATAACATTAATACCATCACGCTATTTCATGGAATTTTTCCTTCTGTCTGTTCATTTAGTTCTCTTGCATAATATTTTGCTACTTAACTTTTTGGGATGGTTCATTTACCATGTGTCTTTAGTGCTCCTAAAACAGAAGGTTCTTTCCATGATCAGAGCACCAGGTCTTTATTAAGCTATGTCAATGTTATATTCTGTAGTTTTAAAAATCTCTAGCTAGATTATATTTAAAACGCAGCTACTGATTCAGGCGTATTTCCTTTCCTTATTCTACTAAATCCATGGTTCTTAATTTTTTGAGGAGGAAAGTAATGACTTACTGGTTCAAGACAGGTGTATACGCTGTTTTATCTTCATCTATGATGGTGACCATCAGAGTAATAAGCTGTGCCCAGAAATCCAGATTCTTTGTTGTCGGTCCCTGCTCTTCTTTAGGAACTTCTTGTTTCTTACCCTGTTAGAATAAGATTGAATATATTTTATATTAGAGAAACAAGAGAAAATATGATGGGATTTCTGCCAGAATAGCCACCTTCGAGTAGATTGTATGACAGAATGTACCTGGCTGTGGACATCTGTCAAAAAAACATTTACAGTGCAAAGACAGCCAGGTCAGCAAAGATGATCAACAGGACTTGATCTTTAGTGCATGTCCACATTAAAGACATTCTTAAATTCTTTGTTGTGCTGAAACTGAGTGCAGGTAAAACTGTCTGCTGAGGCAGAAATGTTATAGCCTATACAATAAATACTGAACAAATCAATGACAAGAAACATTTCTTCTTTTGGTTTTGATTTTACACTGAAGTTATTGGGCCTAGTAGCTGCAACGCTGTTAACTCTAAATGATTAAATTTCCCTTTAGTTTTTTATAGTCAAAACAAAAAAGGCTATTTCTCAAAGTATTCTGCGCAGAGATTTTCTAGGGATGCACAGATTGACTGGCAGAACCACAAAGTGTGGGTTTAAGAGGTAATGGAAAACACAAAGGAGGAGGGAGGAAAAAATCCCCAGACACATAAAAACATTAGGAAAAGGTATATAGGGGTGTCCAAATGAGGAGCTTGTGAAGGTATTGCCTTGCCAAGGATTTTAAAGCTATGAGCAAAACCAATCTGTTATTTGATTCCTTTTTTATCCAGGGAAGAGGGATTTCTGTATGCTCCTTGTAAATGAAGAGAACTGCAACCAGTTTCACATCCAAAGCAGAGAACCTGAGATGTCCCATTATATTTTTGTAATAATCATGAGGAAGGACATGTCACACAGATACAGCAAATGGATTGTCAACAACACTTAACACTCATTAATTACAAGTTGGTAAGTAATGCAGTGCATTTTATTCCATTTGACTAAAAGCCTGCATTTTGCACCTTTCTATACATACCTTAGTATCTATTAATGTTCATCACTTACAAAGTTTTACTGAGAATTTTTTTTTTTAAATCTCAGCAAAATGTGCATTTATAGCCAGATTTTGTCTCTACAGTGTTAATCTATGAATTTACAATCTACAGTTTCCTAGACAAGAGTATTTTTAGTTATTTGCTTGACAGAAGGACCAGATTTCTTATCAATGTCCAATAAATAACTTCATCACAGAGAGCAAAATACGGAAAGAAATATTTTTCTCTCTGTATGGACACACACACATATAATTTCTGCCACGCAGAGGTACGTCTGCACGTGCTAGGTCTCTTCCACACAGCTGTCAGAGACAGAAAAGCTCTTTTCACTCAGCTGGTAAGTCAGAGAAAATAAACATGCCCTCTGTCTTGCAAGTTTAAGTATATATTCCCTGTACTTCTCATTTGTAGTCCAAATATGACCACTTCAATGAACCTCGTATCTCTTTGAACAGATATGACACTATATTAGTGTCACAGTGAATTAATTAAATGTTATCTTAACCTCAATTAACTTTTATCTATTAACAGCGTTTAGAATGGCAAAGGGAATTTCAACAACACTTAATTGAAATTGGTTTTGTGATCACTGTGGAATATTTTAGAAAAGTATCATTAATCACACTGCTACGTACTCAGCGGATCTACAAATGCTACAGCTTCAGTGTCTAAAGCAATGAAAAAGGTGAGGCATAGAAACAGTTCCAGTGGGGGGTGTGACTGATACCACCTGCAGTTTACAACCACACGTGCAAACAAGAGTGCTTGTCAAAGCAGAAATGAATATTGGAGCATTCACATCACTCACAAGGGCTTCACCTGGTGTACCCTACACTTCTAGCAAGAGATTTATGTCAAAGATTTATTTCTAATATACCCTTTTTTTCTCAGAAGCTAGTGCATGCTTATGGCAAGCCAACTAAAAGGCAGTTGTAGAAGACAAAGCCAGTTCACATTTAGTCCGGAGAAATAATTTAAAAATCAAGACGATCTTTTCCAGATCTCCAGAGAAGGCTTTTTAACAATTGTCTCACACCAACAGATGTACTTTTATGCTCTGAAATGAAAGTGGATACTCTGCCATGCCCAGTTGTAATTTCCATTCTTTATCCTAAAATCCAACTAATGGTTTTGAAATGGTCAGACTAATTCAAGCTGTTTTTCCACTAATTGTTGTCATTGCTGGCATTCTTATCTCTTTTGTGTAGCTTCTGGCAACAGAAGCCTTCACAGAAGGATCATAATGAGGTAAAACAATGTTGGAAGTTTGATACTATGGGTTAGTTGCAAACTTCCAAAAGTGACAACAGAAAGTTCCATCTTGGAGGAAAAAATTGACTTGAAACAGACTTATTTTCATATCCAAAAAAATTCAGTGATACAATTTATTTGGCTTGAAAACTTTTCTGTTAGCAAATCTGAGAGGCATAGTAAACTGTGTAATGGCGTAGGATTGTGTTGCTAAGAATCCCAGATTCTGAAAGTTCCTTTAATTAAAATCTCTTTGGTTTCGATCTCAGCCAACATCCCTGACTTATACAGAAACTATGTCCAGGGAATTTACTCAGTGAATCATAAATCTGGTCATCGGGCACTAGATTTTACGATGCATTCTTAAATTGTGTGTCTTTATATTAATTCTTTGTCACTGGGAATGCTGACTTGACTTTAATAGGCAGTTCTAAGTAGATCCCTACAGCAGTATATTAACACTAGTTAAAGACATATGAAAACCTATTTGGAACACATGAAATAGGGTAAAATCCAAACAGCAGCCAGTGCCAAGAATGACACTGCCTTCAGCAGTGATCCCACATCCATTTGAAAAGAAAATCCTAAAGAGCATCATAGGACTAATGTAAAATACAATTAGTTCCTCACTTTGCATCAAGTGTACTAAGCTGCTCTGGGTAGAATTTCAGTTAGTTTCAGAGAAAAAAAGTTCAAACTATTTTGTAGATCTACAGTCAGTCAGATGTGCTCAAATGGGTGAAGCTGTCTTCATTCGGTTTTGGTCATTTTAGGAATCCAGCTGAAAGACAACCTAATAGATGTTTCTTTACCTATTTTGTAATACTTTTTGTTACAGGATATTTCACTAATAATGTTTCATCGTGGATGTGTTTTCATGTAATTTGTAATACGTTTTGTTCTAGGATATTTCATTTTATTGAGGGCTTTGTAATTAATTTGGAAAACCAGATAAACGCAAATACCTTATCAGTAAGGCATCTTTAAACAGAAGTCACATTTTTCACTGGAGACTCACAGACATAGGGAATACTGTGGTTTCTATGGCTCTTTTTTAATGCAAGATCCAAACTAGGTGCTTTTAACCACAGAATATATCAAAATCAGAAACAGAAAGTAAGAAAGAATAATTCTTCACAAGATATGTAACAAAATAAATTATTTACTTGCACTAAATCATTTTTTCCTCAACTTCCTTTTACTATGAATTTCCCAGTCACCTAAGTTCATACACAAACTGTAGCTCATGTGGCACAGAGGCACCAAAACCAGTTGCTGCAATTTTGATATTCTCTTAAAGAGAAAATGTAGACACATTTTTCACAATTTAAGAAGAAAAAGATGAAGCTGTTGACAAGCAAACATATTTTGCACTCTGGAAAACTGGCTGAGGGTGGAGAAAGCAATCTGAGGCACAGCGTGAAGCAGTATTAAAATCTACATCTGCATTACCCTGAGAAAAATCTGTAAAGACTGGTTTGAGGAACACAGGGCTTTCAAATTCTCTCACTGTTCATTATAGTCATGCATTGACTGCAGTTTGTAGGACAAACATCTGGTTTTATTCTCCTTTGGTTTTAGTTTGTTATGTTCTGTGCAATCAATACACAACATCTCTTTGGATGCGACTTCGACAAATCCAATTCTATGATTTCAGAAACTAATCTGCACAAAGACTGCGTCTGATGCAAGTCTCAAGCTAAGTTTCAGAATATCATATTTTTAGATAAATAATGGTAGAATGGAAGCTGAATGAAAACCAAGCAGCAGCCCTGATTAGTGTGAGACTCCAGTATGCAATTTATAGACCAGTCTTTGATGATGAAAAATTTTTAATGGCACTTCTGTACCATTAGAAGAGTTTGATTTGCATTTTATTTGCTTCACCCAGTGGAGAAGACGGCAAAAAGCATTATTGAAGGGACTTCAGTCGTTGTAAGCGTCAGCCAAGATTTCAATATCTTTTCATTTTTTAAAGAAAACAGATATAATAACATATTCGTCAATTGAGTCAGAAAGTTATTGAAGTGCTTCCTAAACTGCTTTTTCAAGGCATTGTTTTTCAACATAAGTTAACACTTCACTCAGTGTTAATTAAAAGGAGGAAATACATCTGCTGCATAAGGGATTATGGAGTTCCTCACCAGAGTGTTTTGTCTCAAATAACGAGGACAGTAATATACCTGTCAGTGAGACTGTCAAGATGTCATGTTTCACTGTGTGTAGTACTCATTTGGTTTTTGTCATCAGTCGTTCTTTGTGTTCTGATATGAAACTGTACTATGACATTTTTGCATACTGTTAGCATTTGCCAAGCGCCACTCCAGGAAATACTGCTGTTCCCTAGGGGTGTGCAGCAAGATCTTTGCTTTATAGCCGTGATTGTCTGTCTCACACTAAGGAAGAGAGTAATAAGAGAAAAGAGGGCCAAAAGAGAAAGCAGGGATTGCTGAGCATATGTTTATGATTTACTTGTTACTCTTGTCATAGCGACAAATTTCCTCAAACTCCAGCTTTGAGCATCCACAATGTCACTCGTTGTTCTGTTTTAACCTCAAAATCAGACAGTCGCACACACTTACACATTAAACATTTGTTTCTAGAAATACTGTGGCAGACATCTGTGAGAATTTCAGGTTGAATACAAAAGCAAATGCAGAAGGTGGTTAACGTGAGTAACACACAGAGGTAGTAAACGTAGCATGCAGGAACCTCCCACTTCTGGCCAGATGGAAATACTACTGCTTGAGTAGATGCTTTTTCATAACATCATCCACAATATGATTCAGGCAAGAAATGAACCATGCTAAAACCCTGAGCCTGCAGTGGGTCTCGGCAGGACTCAGTCTTTCCCCTGAGTGAGAGCAGGTGGTGACCTACATATGAACCATTTCTTGTTGCTTTGAGGTCCATCGGTTTCAGTTCTCACTACTCACAGCTCAAATCTCAGCTAAAACATGAATCTCCTTTGCTGCATCACCATGCTAGGATGAACTCCGTTCCTCCCTCTGATAGGAAGAGGCTTCATCTGACAAGGAGGCCGGCAGAGATAAGAGAATGGTTAATGAAGGAGGCCTAATGGTGGAATCTGGTGGAATCGGACTAACGGGTTTGGGCACAAAGCTAATGAAACGTTAATTACTATATTGGTTGCTGCTTCATTATTATAACAGTGCCAGTCTTCAGTGCACCTGGATTCACTGGAAAATTTCCAGAACTATAGGTCCCATCAAGCTGTATACTTAGCTGTTCCCAAAATTAGATATATAGGTAGCAAACTATAAGAAGATAATGCTGAAGTTTCCTTGTGCAAATCTAAAGATGATACAAAACTTAGGTAGTAACTTGAATTATTTTACTAATCTCTCTATTAAGGCAATATTAGAATATATTTCTCAGAATTGCCTCCCATCTGCTGTGGAAAAGAAAAGTTTTACTGTCCATTATTAAGATTACGTGTGATTGCTGTTTGATTACTGTCAGCCATGAGTTATTTTGAACATGGTCTATTTATCTTCATTTTAAATTTTGCTTTTTTCACATTTTCACTGAAATTTCCTGTACTTGCTAGTGACCATAACACTATAGACACTTGTCTAAATGTTTTTGCATACAAACTCACTTGCTTTAAAGGTTGCTGGGTGAAAATAGAAGAGGCATATAGATACTGTGAAATGTGTTAAAGTTGCTGCAGAGTAAATGGTAGCAAGAAAACACAACAGTTTCTGAGGCAAATAGATGTCATATCTGAAGCTGCTCCTTCTACTAATTTATACTGCTACCCAGCTTGCTATATAATCTGTTGGAGAATAAACACATAGATGAGCAGGCAGTGTGTGGGGTGCCTATGGGTGCTGGTAAGAACTTCTTGTGTTCAAAGCTTGGGAGCTAGAGATGGGCTTTCTCACATAACAGGAATCCAACATTAGAAAATAAATTCTCATTTGAGAAAAGCTGAATATATAGCATGTACTCCTGAATAGATAGCCTCTCCTGAAATACAGGAATTCATATTTTGGATTCAAGTGAAATGTGCTTTCAGATAAAATTTAATGTCCTGTATAACGTAGTGTGACTGTTCTTATCTATTATATACTACACAGCAAATATGCCTTTGCCAAACAACTTAATTCATCCTTTTCAAGGCAGGAATAGTCACTGAAATACCTTTTTTCCAGTGTACCACACAATAGGCAAAAATAAGGAACAAGAGGTAATATGATAAAGCAGTGATGGTCCTTTTAGACACTTGTATAATTTCGCAGATACAAATTTCATAACTTTAACATTACTTAGAGAATAAAGTCTGGCCATATTATAGCAAAAAAAATTATCAAGACTTTTGCATGGCATTTGGAACACAACAAACGCTATAATTATTTTGCAGTGGCAGTTTGGGCTGATGGACTAACACTAAGAAATGTTATAGAATTATCCTCTGCTTTCTTGAAGCAGTTACTAACACGGATCCAAGTTTGTATCATAGGTGTCAAAACATAAGGCTGGAAAAACAGTACATAATTTTCAGCAAATTATAATGCTTATTTTCTAAAGCTACTGAAGTGAAATATTCGATTTTTATAAAAATATTTTCCAGTTACAGGTCTTAAATGAAGAGTAATCAATCTGATGTTATTTTCCCCAAAGCTACTGGGCAATTTTACAGCCATGTCCAATGTGATGACTAAGTTATGAGTTAATATGTTCATTTTGAACCTCATCTTGTTAAACATTTGAGACTTCATAGCAATCTGTGGGTTTGTTTATAATATATTGCTCCTTCTCACATAAATAAAATGAAAACAACCTGAGTGCTTTGATATAAAGGAATATTGGAATGTTTTTTGGGTTTTTGATGGTAAACTAACAATAATGGATGAACAATAGCATGAAACAGGTTCATATTGGCCTTACCTGATCCACTAACTGGAAGTAGAGATCATAGCAGTTGTCAAAAATGTATTTATAAGTTGAGTCCAGGCAGGCTCTTACACAGTCTTTCACCACGGTACTGGCTCGAGGTGGGCTCTGTAACTCAAGGACCTAATAGAATGTTTCATAAATGGTAGAATGTCAGAATTAGACCGGACACAAGAAATCCAATTTAATGTAGTTCTATAATACAGGTAGAAAAGTATTGGAATACAATAATGATAACAATATTTAAAATCGTGTCGACTTGAGGTGATCTTAGTTTAAAGATGCACTAAAACACATACTTCAGCAAATAAATTGTAAATGCACTAAGTTTTATTTAAATGTAATTATTCACATGATAAATGAGGCATGAATTAAAGTGTGAATTAAATTACTTTACTTCAATGGTCTTCAGTAAGTTAGGAGATTTAATTTAAAACTGAAGGAGATTAATTGATTAACAGTATTAAGCAGAGTATGATTTTCCTGGTAAAAAAAAAGGCAACAGCATCTTTTTAGAAGCCATTGTGCAAATAAAGGACAATACCTTCATTCGAAAAAAGGTAATGCTGGTAAGCAGGTCCACAGTTGATTTCAGATCCTGGAGCCTTTCAGAATTGCTAGCAGGAAAGTTATCCTGTGAATCAGAAAGAGAAAACCAATGTGAAATTGGAGTTACAGGTGAGATCCTTGAGGTGTTGGGAAAAAAATGCTCTAGGAAAACAAAGATGTTTCTTGCCATGTTCACATGTTACCTGAATTCTGCCTGTGAGGAAGTCACTGATGAGTATCACTTTGACACGAATAGGAGCACTTCTGATAAAGCTCCTGTTATTTGTAATATGAACGATTTAGCATATTGTGATATTTTCAGACCATTAATGGAGTAAAAATACTACAAAAAGACTGGAAAAAGTTGCTAATGAAAATAATTTAGGGGTTCTCCGTGGTACATAAATCACTTGTAGGCATAAATGCAGTAGTAGGCTTAATGAAGAAATTGTAAATGAAATTTTTGTTATCATCTCTAGGTTTACAGGAAGACTGATGGCAAGTATTATTTAAATGACTTCCTACTAATGAAACATCAGCCAAATATCCTCATGCTCCAACGTTATTTGGATAACATTCTTCAAGATTAAGGGATCCTAGGATGAACATCTCTGCTGCATGAAGGAGATGGTCTCAAAAACTGAGTATGTGCAACTTCTACTGCCTCAAATGGCTTGAGGTTATTTTCTTTTAAATATTTCCTTTCTCCTTCAGTTTTAGAAAGGAGGGCGGATGAACAGAGAAATCCCTGAGTTGGAGGCTGCCATTTCTAGAAGCTGACAGGAAAGCCATAGCTGATCTTAGCATGAAAGTTGTAGCAAAGATGTCACCCTCTCAGAGTAAATACAGCCCTAACCTACCATTTACCCTACATGAGTCAGTAAAGGTAACTCCCAAATGAATTAACTTAATCAAGTTATGGATTAATCTAATCCAAGCTGTTAAATCCTACTCTTTCTTAAATGTCTGCTCATCCTTTGATCCATTTTTAGCTTTTGGAAAGAATAACTTTTTTCCAAATTGGTTAAACTCCATAAATTCTGCACACTTTTGTCCCATAGGATCCGACATCTCATGTCAGCACCCAAGATTTTCAGCTTCTATGCCACAAGAGAGATTAATCTCTAAAACTTCTTCAAGCAGATAACGTGCACGTGGATATTTACACACACACAAAATTTACAGAACTAAATTTCTCTAGATAGAAGATGTTGCACATACCCTGTATTTAGATAAATCAATCCTCAGAGAATTGTGCAATTGATCCAGCAGTTTTATGAACTTCTCCCTCTGTAAAAAGAAAACAAGAATACGTTGTATAAGAATTTGCAGGTTCCTGTAATTGGTGGGTTTTTAGAAAGTTGCTTTTCATTCTTAATTTAGTTGGAAAAAAGAAGATTGTTTCCCATTGTTTCATATAAGAGTGCTGCTCTGAGATATCGGTGTTTCAAGGGTAGGCAACGTATCTTTTATCACTCAGTTTTCCCTTTCTAAGCTCTATTGGGGTTTACCTGGTATGCATTCAATACTGTGAAGCTGTGTAATACATTAGTGAGGTGACACACTTTCCTGTGCAGCCTTTTCCTTTCCTATGATTGATCCACTGTTAAACAACTCAAAATACCCAGAAAGTGAAAAGCATTGCCTGATCCTGCTGACCATAAATAAAGTAACAGCACCAATTCAGTATAAAGTCCAGAGTTTTAAGTTACGTTATCAAGGCTTATTAAAACAGATAAGCTTGTTAATTTTTTATATTTAACCTCTTGAAGAAAGCACTTCCTCCCTCTCTTTAATTGTAAGAAATGATGCTTATTTACAGCAGAATACGGTGTAAAAGTATGTTCAAAAATTATACTTCAGAAACAGCAGCTTTTGTAAGAATAAGCTAAGTAACACCAGGCAGTTGCAGTTTTCCTCTTAAAATGTGAGGTTGAACTTGTTATCTTGATAGATGAAGGTGCAGTGAAAACATTTTGCTGTGCGATACCCAGCTGAGTCACGCCATTCTCAAGTAATACTAATGAGAGCTTCTAATTACCCATCTTCATGTTGGAACATATTCCCCAGTCATCTGCACAAAACTGTGCAGAAATCCTTACCAGCCCGTGTGAAAACAGCAGGCTTGTGGAAGCAGAATGATCTGATAGGCCTCAGAATGAATGACTGCGTGTGTGCCATCCCTGAAGTCGGATAGGTGTTAATGTGAAAAGAGAGCTCTTTGTGCACAGTCTCTCAACAGCGGAGCACTAACCTACACCAAAAGCCACCAATTTGGCACAGCTCCCTTAAGGGATCAATCAAAAGGGAACTTTTTTGTCATGTTATAAATCTGTACTGAAATATTCAGTGAGCCAAATCCTCCCCAGCTGTAGCCTGAGGACTTGAATTTGAGATGTTCTTTTTGATTAACTATGTGCAGCTATCGACTAACAAATGCCTTTTGACCCAAGAGAGGAAAATAATCTAATATTTTGCCTATAAGTCAATTGTTTGAAAAAAGAGCTCCAAATCTCTATTAGTGATGCTTACTACTGTCTTTCCACCCATCTGTTGAACTATGAATTGGATTAGAATTTGCGTCAAAGGTAAACTGGCATTAAGATCAGAGGGAGCACTTAATCTCCGTCCAATCTGAGGATAAAAGTAGTTCCAATCATTAGAAAAATGGGAAAGAAGATAGAAAATCCAGAAAAAAAAATCTACATTTCAAAAGCTGGATCAAACTCAGAAGTCTAATAGAGTTTGAACAGTAAAAGAGTAGCCTTGTTTCAACAAAGATGTAGAGTTGTTCCATAATAAATCATGGATTAGTTTAGAAAAGAAAAACTAAGAACAGAGTAATATTGTGCTATCATGGCAATACAGTCATTAAATCATATATATTATGATAGTGCTTTCCATCTGTAAAGGTTTTTACTTTATGGAGCAACGTTACTGCTCTTGAAATCCCTCTTTCAAAGCAAACCTCTAGCACCAGGAGATGAAGTTTCAGGTACCTGTGCATGTAATGCAAACTAAGATCTAGTGTCAACTATTTGAGGCCATCTATGAAGAA
>NW_010162939.1:78806-103923 GCF_000695765.1 Mesitornis unicolor
AGGAATGCTGCACTTAATACACTCTTTGTTACAAGTCAGAAGTTGTTTTACCATCCAGAGCAAATTTTCTCTACAAAAGTAAACAGTTCCACCTTTTTCCAGGCATAGACTGAACTACTTTACTGAGTATAGTCTGATAATCTTGTCTCTGACTTCTGATGGGAAGACAAAGGCAAATGCAGAATTAAGTCTTTCTTGGTTTAATGGTCCAAATGTATAACTTCATAATGTTTTCCTGAAAATCCTGAAATTCATTTATCTATTATTCTTGATACTGGAAAAGAGCATTAGTACATCTCATGCTATTTCAAACAGCTACAATTTGCTTTTAAAAATTGTAATTAAGTTTAATATTTTATTTAATGTCAATAAATGGTATTTTAGAAAAAAGAGGACTCGTATTCTACGAAGAAAGTCTACTTACCCCAAAATTAGTAGCTGCAAACCGATCTGAGGCAGATACATTAGTGGCTGGGGGGGGGGTAAAAAAATGCTGTAGTATGAGCATAGAAAGCATTTATATTGGCCAGCAATGTACTCATAACTGCTGGAACGCCGGGGCACATATATTTAGAAGACAGACAGGAGAAGTGCCTACAATTCAAACAAAGTGACAACTATTAAAGATGGCAAGGATTCTGCTCTTTCTCTCACCACAACTTCTTTTTCAGCTCCAATGATTTAACTTTCAAGCTACCTCATGGACAACTGAGCAGACACACAAGGAAAATCCAGACATGTCTGATAGAATTGCCACCTGTTGCATACTGGTATTTTCAAATTTAACACATCAGATTCACATTGGCTTCTTACTCTGTTAATCCTAAATACAAAACCGTGATTAAACTGTCTTAATTGCTATTAAGCAAGGCATTCATTATTAAGAAACATAGAAGGCCACAAGCGATCTCATCCCACAGTGTCCCTGCTTACTGCAGGGGGGTTGGACCCTTTAAAGGATCTTTATAGGTCCCTTCCAACCCAGTACATTCTATGATTCTGTACTCTAGCAGAGAAGGGTTTAACTGATGCCAACAAAAAGACTCAAACCAGCATTTTACTATCAGCACAGAAGTATGGGCATTTATACAGAAAGGTTCATGACTGGAATGGGGTGAGGCTCAGAGTGATGAACTCTTACACAGAATCATAGAATGTTAGGAGTTGGAAAGGACCTCAAAAAATCATCCAGTCCAACCCCTCTGCCAGAGCAGGATCACCTAGTGAACTCAGCCAGCTATGGAAGCTGGCAGTAGGAGTAGGAGAAAGAAAAGGTTGGATGAGCCTCATAGTCCCATTAGGAGCAGTTCAGTTAGAGCTGGTTTAAGGCACTAGGGAGAAGATCCAGCACTGAGCAGTAGCAGTTTCCTTCTGCAGTATGTAAAGCTGCATAGTTCAGAGTACAAACATGAGGGTTTATGCTCACATAATGTTGAATTCTACAGTAAGGAAAGGAAGAGGTTACATTCAAAGTCTCAGATGTGTTAAGGACATGATTTTAACAGGAGTGGATCCTGGGATGAATCAAGCTGTTAATCCCACTCCAAAACTAGATCGAGGAGCTGAATAATTGCTGGATTTTCTAGCTTACCTATCTGGGCAAAGAGACTAGAAAAGAAGGGATCCAACTGGGGCTGAGGCAAGAGAGGCAGGCTGATATAAAAGAGAATCTAGGGCTGCCAGCTTTGTATGTGGGGTGCCTCTGTATTTGCAGCCTTCACAGGCCAAGCCAGGAGACTCACCCCTTGTGGGCTTTCTCTACCATTAGATTCTTTTTAAAGTATTTTCATGCTGGGTTTATACATCACAGTCTTGCACTGACATGATGATATATATTGATACTTAAAAATTGTGTCATGGTAGTCATGTTCAAAGTGCTTTGCAAATATTTCCCAGCCTTCCTGTACGGTAGATCATTAAGTGCTATTATCTCCATTTTACAAAATTGAGAGAAACTGCTCAAATCTATGCAGCAAATCAATCACATAGATCAGGACTAGAACTCAGCATTCCCAGCTACGTGAGGATACCGCCACCAAACCTTTCATTCGTTGCCTGTATTTTACAAAACTGCTTTTAAATGTTGCAAGGTGAATCTGACAAAAGTGCAATGCAGCTACCTACTTCTTAGGAAAATCTTTCATTGTACATTGCATGTTTTCTGTGAACCAGAGGAACAATAATTTTCTTTGTATAAAACACAAGAGCGATGACAGGTGATTCTCCCCAGTTCCAGACAGCCTTTAAAGTTAACAGTCATCTCAATGCATCACATGCATTTTGAGAAATATATGTAGAGATGATCAGGACTATTTTTGGAACATTGACATCAAAATAATTAACAGATACTTTTACTGCTGACTTTTAATTTCCAAAATTCTAGTGGACCTGAAGATCCTTAGTGCATAAGAACCCCTAAGCTGGAGATAAGAAGGCGCTAATAACCCCTAGTTATTAGCTTTAGTTGTACCTTTAACATATGCTCTAGTGAGGGGAGGAGGCAGACAAAAGGGGCAGTCAGCAGCAGTCATCATGTGAAAAGCCACTGAGATTGCATCAATTGCCTGCAGGGAACATGATAAACCCTGGAAAAATAGTTTGGGTCAACATTTTAAGTTCAGTGAGATGCATTCTGCAAGTTCCTCTAACGCTTTCACTTTGAGCTACCCAAGGCCTGGCTTGAGACCTTATTTTGAAAATAGACCCAAATTGTACTCATTTGTTGTGAGAAAAATTCAAACCTACTGATGTCATTTATTTATGTCCTATAACTACACTATTGCACCTGTAATTTGGCTAGTGAAATCAATGATAAAGCATCTATGCCAAGTGACAGGTTATGTGAACTTTTGCTTCTCTCCCTCATTTAATTAAAATCTGTAATGTTCACAGAACCCATTAAGTTTATCACATGCAATATGGGTCACGGCTATGAGAGTGCTGATAACCCAGGAAAGAAATCTGCAAGCCACCTGGCTTCCTTCTGCTTGCTAAAATAAATAAAACAAAGGGGAAGCTTCCTTGTTTTTGTAGGTCTCTGAGAACAGCAGCCAACAGAATGAGTTATTAACAATTCCTAATAAGCACACAATGGCACAGCAACCATTGCTCAGTCTCACATATTTTAGAGCAATACTGCATTGTTTAAGATGGAGTCACATGTCGAAAAGGTCTAAAACCAGACCTGCTAACTTCAGCTTTCTTACTCTGCAATTTCCTGGCCAACATGCAATGTCTGGGACCCTTCCAATCGTTCTGCTAGTGGGAATCAGCGAAGAAAGAAGGCTACTTAGTGTGCTGTACTCAGTAAGCAGATGCTATCAACGAAAAATACTTTAACGGGTGATTTGTGTGCAGTCACATTAGTTGAAGACTAGCAAGAGAAGAAAATGCCATAGTTAATGCCTATTAACCTGCTGGAATGAGAACTATGTCACTGATCTAGTAGTACTAGGTTCTACCTGTCGTGATTCTTGCCAATAAGAAGTAAAGATCTTATTAAAGCTTTTAATGCACTTGATTCCACTAGACAGCAAATCCAGGATGCTGACGTTATGTATCATTTCAGTGTCTAGTCAAACACTGTTTCAATACATGCTCTTCTTTTTCCCCTCTGAAGAGAAATAAATTATATTGAAAGATGAGAAAGAGGAAGCAAATTATTTTTTCATGGTGGTGGAGAGGTGGTTTAATATATACAGGTAAATAAAGTTCCAGTACAGTTCCTTCAAGCCATTGAATTTACAGCATAAATCACCATCCATCATGGCAGTCATCAAAATAAAGGCCAGCTAGAGCACTGAGCTGTTCTTCTGCTTTCGTTAATCTGTTTTCTGTCATATCTATTGTCTTTCCTATTCTCTCATACATATGTGCATTGACTTGTGGGAGTACACGCATATCATTCATATAGCTAACAGTGTCTGGCTGCTTTCCATCACACACACACACAAAATCTCTCCTGACCAATATAAGAATGGCTGAAATTGCCTTTCATTTCTTTTCCCAATACGAACTCCACAAGGAACGGAGTAATACAATAATCATAAGAAAGAAGAGTGGATTATGATCAAGACTTTTCATAGAGGTGCAGTTACTTCCACACAAGCAGGCTTGTTGTTGTATTTTGGATTTGAATCAATGATTGATTTTCTATTCATGTGAATTCCACATCTGATAAGTTAAAAGAGATTTCCTTGCTTTGAAACTGGGCGGTTGGAATCCACATCTTGAGAGCAAGACATCCCTTCTAAGGGGGCATCCTTCAGGGAAGAACAGTGTCTAATTAATGTCATAAAAGTGCGGATGTCTTTGTCTTCAACAAGTGCAATTACACCTGAATTCTTTATGTAAGTTTAATGAAAAAGGTCTCACCGGGGACAATGACTAAGGCAGATAAGTAACCATCTATGTAAAATCTTTTGGGTTGATATATACACATTCCAATAAGTCTTCAGTGGTGCACAGGTAATCTCCTTCTGATCCAGGATCAAACAGACTCACACATGACTTTTTAAATCACAGAAAATGCAGAATTTCTTTGCTGATGCTTGCTGAGAGAGGAAGAGATCTTGAGCTTGATGTTTTTAGGACTTTCAGTTGGTCAGCTATTTGACTGATTTTCTGTGACACAGTCAGGTACTGACACAAGAAACTGATCCAAATTCTTGTTTACAACTGTGGTTGATGAGTATACTCAGTGTATTGGAAAAGTCAAGGCCATCCTTTTGAAACATTATTTCTGTGCTTTAAAGGAATAAATGCAAATTGATATTAATTTGAGAGCCAGAAACAGATCATAAGGGTCTACTAAGAGAATCATAGATGAGAAAGCCAGCAGCATGAACCTGGAATTATAGACAAGTGGGGATTTTTATTACTGTGGCAGAACAGGATGACAAATTGTTCTAGGAAATGGTACTCTAGGGAGGCTTCATTAGATTTTTGTTATATTCAGAAATGCATATGTTCCTACTCCAGCATATACTGTCTACTCATGCCTAAAATGGTCAAGACTGAAAGTGGCACTGAAACTTTATGTAATAAGTTATTTTAAAACTGCAAACAAATACGAATTTTATGCAAATAGGAATTTTAAAAATTACATTCAGACAAAAAGCCATCTCATTAGCAACACTAAAACTCACTTGAGTCTGATACAGGGCACAAGAAACATGTGGATGCTCCCTGGGGTCTGGATCATGGGCTATGAAAGCATAGTCAGCCTTGCCTTTACAAATGCAAACATTTTAATGTACAATGCTGCCGTGAGACATGCAATAGGGATAGTCCACAACTAGATTCTCCAACACAGAATGCTTACACAATATTCCTTTGGCCCAAGTGGTTACATTCAAATTCTCTCTCTTTCTGCTATAAGGTGGAAAATTGCTTTTCTTTTAGTAGGAGCACAACGTTACCAAATGGAATCTGATGATTCTACTTTCTAAATCAAAAAGCTGTACATTTTCTCCCAGTCATTAAAGTTCTTCCAGGAGGAAAAAGGTCATCTCACAAACACAATTAAAAAGAACAGATAATAGTCAAAAAAGAAAATTCCCCATGACAGATCCAGTATCGTTAGTACTCTTCTCCCCAAAGTCTGATTGCTCTTACTGTGAAATGTGTCTGCAGATAAACCAGCAAAACAATGTGTATGAACATGGATTCTCCAAGTATTATTTGAGACTACGTTCATTATTGATTTTATTCCTAACTTGTGGCCTTCAACAGTACATGGTCTGCTCCTCAAATAAGGATTGCTCATTATTAACACGCAACATTTTAAAATGTAAATGGTCATAGCTATGGGGTCAATTAGATCTTCGATTTTATGTCCTGTGTAAATTTCCTGTGACTACCAGTACTGAAATAACTTTCTTATTACACCTGCCTTCAAATGCTTGGTTTCCAGTCGTCAACAGCAAGGAAATTTGGTGGAAAAGGTACAGAGGAGAGCAAGAACAAAAAGAGGTCGAGCCAAAATAGGTCATTTAACTTACAATGGCTTGGTTAGAATTTTTGAGTATGGATTCCTGAAAAATGTGTTGCAATACTTGCCCAGCGCCATGTCAGGTGTTCAGACTAAATTCACTTCCTTTTCATTGCTATCTATATGTTATTTACAGATATAAAAATAAAGCATCTTTATATGAAAACATAACCTGTCCTTTTCTAACACTGTTAAATGAAAAAGCTTTTTAACTGCTCACATGTCAACTATCTTGCTATTTTTGCTGCCGACTTCTGCTACATTTGAATTTCTAAAGTCAGTTTCAAACTTTCTCTGGAGAATTTCAGAATACTGGGATTCATCACAGGATGAAGAAAAAGAAACGTGAAAATATTGTTTTTAGATAAGGTTGTCCATCAAAATTACAGCCACCTTGTATTGAGATAACCAACTACTAGGGCTATAGTTAAGAGGAAACACCCACGTTAAATCAGTCCTGCTTGATTTCCTAAACAAAGTCAGTAATAACAGCCCTCCATTGGAATTAATAGCTCTTGAGAATTCATATCATGTAAACCCTTGAATTAATATTGATACATACATCAGGAATAAGTCTATCATTTTGGTAAAAATGGCACAGCAGTTTCAATCAAGTTGCAAAACTACAGTACTATGCTAGTTAACAAACAACGTAGCTTAATCGAGGTGTAAAGGCATACACGGTTGAAGAGAAGTTAAACCTGAAAGCCCAAATATTCATGAAATGCAATTCATGAGTAGTATGCATAGGTAGTAGAGATATTCAACACCACAGGGGAACTGTCAAGCTCGGTTAATTTCTCTGTGCGATGTTGTTTAAGGTCCTTGAAAGAAGTTCATTACAACTGCATATATTACAAATACAACCTCTATCATTCTATTAGATGTACAATACAATAATTCACAATGAACTACCTAAAGTGAAAGACACGTTCGTTGCAATAGCTGATGGTATCATTATATCCTGCAATAAAAAGAAAACTTCATGTGTTTATGTGCCTTCATACTTATTGCAACTTCTTTTCAGGATGTACTGTAAAGAGGTGGAAGAAACGAGATACATGAGACATTGATTAAAAAATCCATAATATCAGCTTTCTATTGAGATACATGAGGCACTGATTAAAAAATCCATAATATCAGCTTTCTATAGGAAAAAAAAATCTCTATTTCTTCTTTAGGAGACTCACTTGGAGTGCTCTGCTTTCCTGTGACTGCAGCAGCAGCAGAATATAGTCCTTGTCACTGGACAAATGAAGAGTACATGATGGAGCCCTGCTATCCCCAGGCCTCTAAGCTCCCTAGTGCAGTGTTCTGAAGTGATCAGACAGTTACTTTAGTACGTACAATGTTGTAGCAGGTTCTAATGCCATTAAAAATGGTTTGCATTCATTATTCACATAGACTACGGAAGTTTCCTATAGCCACTGTTGGTGTTCAGTGATGATTTCTGTGCTCCTGGAAAGGAGTAGACAGCTTGTGAAATCCTGCTCCACCATCCTAATCCCACCTGGAACAGTGGGACCCTTTCTGATCATTGCCACGTATCAGTATCATAACAACTAATGAGGGGCATGAGGGGCAATACCAGTAACAGTTTATAAAATGCTTATAAGGTATCTTAAATTCCATTGCAGATGAGAAGCGAGTCAGTGATCACAAGGATTTTTAAATCAAGAACAGGAGTGAAATGGAGAATGCAAGCATGAAGGCTTGGAAGTCATCACTTCCCTCAAACACATTCTTGACAGTGGGGTAGAAAACCAGCCATAATCATACTTACGTCATAGCTTGATAAATATATTCAATTCCATAGCGCATTGCAAATTCATCTACAATTTCTTGTGCGGCATCATCAAAGTACACTTTCCAGGCTTCATCACCTCTCACTTCAGGGATTTTTACAACACCATTGGATTTAACTTCCGTCAAGTAATGGAATAGATTCTAAACGTAAGAAAAGTTTCATATAGGAATTTTTGGCTTTTAAGTGGCATTCTGAAAATACATACTATGCAATATTCATCAGTATGTTCATTGTTAGCTGTCGTTTGTTTGTAATTTTTCTGAAGACTGGCACTAACTATCATTTAATAAACAAAAAAGATGAACTCTAACCACATTTTTTGTAACGGAACTCTGGTGGTGCAGGTCTGTGACTCAGCTCATTGATCTATCCCAATAATCAGTGAACTGGCACAACGTGACTGCAACATGGAATTGTACAGAAACCTTCTCCTCTCTATCCTGTGCCCTTGCTAATTAATTAAATTGTGACGATATAATACTCACTACATAGTGCTTCAGCTTCAATTGGATCTGTGACCAATACATTTCAAATTCATTATTTAACAACTGTAAGTCACAGGAAACCTACCAGAAATATTGCAGAAGCCTCTCAAGTAGATGAGGGCATACAATGAAGTTTAGGTTTAGCAACCTTAGGACCAAAGCTAGTATTTAATTTGATGTTAATATCACACAAGGCTTCTCAGCTTACCTAGCTCCACGTGTATCCATAAACTCACAGCAGCAGATTCGTTTTCCTATTTTCAGTGACCAAAAAAAAACCCCAGACTTGGAAATAATTTCAGGTTTGGTAATTAGCCCATAGTAAATCTATGAGCACCAATACCCTGAACATTCAATTTTTACAAATGGCCAGCAATGGGATTTTGTGGATACACACTAGTGCTGAACTTCCAGACATATATTATCTATCAGCTGTCAGAAAGTACTCGTATTTTTAGAATAGGACTTCAATGAGGGTCACTGCTTGAGAGAAGAGGAACAATAAAAATAAATATCTTGAAAGACACACTAATCTACAGGTGGTGATTTTTTTCAACATTGACAAAAGCGATCTAGATGATAAGAGAGCCAAATATTATATTGTCAGCTTCTCCTGCTTTTTCACACTCTCTCCAAAAGATGAATTAATGTAACAGGAAAGAAGTCCTTTACAATTAATAGCTACATGTCTGTACCAGACAGAAATGGTTGTATCTTCTTGATGTTAGCAAGCGTGCATGGAGCATCAAAATGCTAAACCCAAAACACGGTACAGGGAGAACTAAAGCTGACCCCACATCTTTTTTCTAACTCCTACTGGCAGGAATGATCTACTGGTGTTACACTGTCCTGCCTTTGACTCTAAACCTGATGTGCCATCAGCAACACAAAGTGAGAAATCTAAAATAAACTTGTCCTGAGGTGCAGCAGCAGTTATTTGTTTCAGTGTTCTACTGTTCTGTGGCCTTTTTTCCTTATCCATGCAACAACTGAAGAGTGATTTCTATGTCATATGCTTTCTTGAACTTCTCCAACATACCTCATGTAGACAGGTGTACTGCACATGGTAGGGAGCAACTTTCTCCTCTCCTTCTATTTCAACGTTGATTTTCAGTCTAATGGCACCAGAGACAGCTGATTTATCTGTTCGCTTTTCTGAAGAGGAGAAAAATAATCTATTATTAATTAGTAACTAACAAGAGTACATACATGTCATGTGAAAAGCTTTCATAAATCCTTCTAGCTTAATAAGAATGGTTTTCTAAAGCATGGTTTTGTGAACAAGAGAATTTCTTCTAATACCTCACATATGGTTCAGACCATGAAGCAAAAGTCCTAATTCTACCACCATGAAGTATTATCTGCCAAATTCAAGCCGGCTGCACAGACTTCATTCAACATTTTCCCCTTTTCAATAAATAATATTCCCATTTTCTGCCTGGTATCTGTACTAATTATTATTATTTTCAACATTATTATTAAACTGCTTCCAGTCAAATCAGTTCAGCAAGATTTGTTTTAAAAACCCATTTAACAATAATTTATAGCAGCCTTTATATCACTGAGATTTTTGAAGGCATAACATTCAGAATTTATAATAACCCAATTATCTCACCTTAAAAAAAATCTCATTATAAATAGGAAATAAAGCAAAGCTTTCTTTTCTTTGTCAATAAGAAATCAAATAGTTCCCTGACACATCTATGTATGTCGTTGAAAAATGAAACACTAGACAAGGAAACAAGGACTGCTGATTAGGAAACACATCCTCTACAATTTCAGAAAATTATGTCACATATTTCACCCAACACTTTCATAGAGAATCCAACCTGGACAGAAATGTTGCTATCACATTTTTATTATCAAATAAAGGAGATTAACTTTTAAAGTGCTCCAGTTTATGACTCTGCATGGAAACATGTTTGACAGGTACAGAACAGAGAACACAAGCAAGCAAGCTCCATGAAGAACGACCGGTGTCAAACATGGTGAAAACCAAAGATGATTAAGCCCAGAATGGTATATTTTTTATAGTGGCACCAGAGCTCTATATTCTGAAGTCCTGAATCTACAGATGCTAAGATTCTATGTAAATTTGTTTAAAAAAATCAGTAAGAATCATACCTAAATTATACCATACATCCATTTCTCCACTCAGTGTTCTTACTTCAATAATTGTTTGCCCGAGGAAGTCATCTGATTCCTTTTTGAAATGTTGTTTTACTCGAGATTTGATGTCATCATCTTCATCCCATACTCTCACTTTTATTCTATCTGTAGAGTTATGGCATTCACTGTGAAAATAATGATAAAATACAAAATGTGAGTGACACACGAGCTACATAAGTTTATATTGTTTTTAATTCATCGTCCTCTATTTCTGTACACTTGCTTAACTGCATAAAGTAACAGAATACAACCAACCTGAAGCATTCAGTGGAATAAAAGAAAAGGCCATACCCACATTGCCAGGGACAAAACTACAATTACTGTAGATAAGAGAACGTAAAGAGATTAACTTGTCTGAATTATGTGTACATATGGATTGTATTTGGGAATGCCATGAACTTCTCATTAAAATGATTAATTAATTTACAAGGTGTAGTTCTTGATGCTAATATTTAACAAATATATTTGGAAAGATACAGTTAGATCAGGTTTATTAATTTAGGAATGCTGTGTAGTACATATGGTAGACTGCAAAAGCCTAGGTTGTTATAATACAAAAAGTGAGAAAATCTTAAATAATATTTCCAGTATGTGGCAGATAGTTCGTGAAATAAACCCAAACAACCCAACAAGTATGACCAGACACCACAGGAAGACAAGACAGGCAATCAGAAAAACCTAGGGAAATAAGTAGCTGCCTTCTTTAAAAGATTTATTACTTTTCTCCAAAACCTCCATTTCCTGGCAAGGAGAGGGAATAGGGACAGACTGCCATGTATTAAAAAATTCCTTGCAAATTTAAGTGGCTTACCAACCCCTCATGAGTTGAGTGGATTTGAGAAACTACCGGCTGTATGAGACAGTGAGGTGGCTTCACTTGCAATCTGCAGAGTTCCCAGTGGATACAATTTTTTCCTCCCAGCTCCATCACATACGTATGTGCACAGAAATGGAAAAGAAACTCTACTGCTGCTTATTCCTACAAGCCACAGTGAGAACTGTTTGATAGTGGTCAGTGTTGGCTTTCGATGACTGTGCTGGAATATGCTAACATTGACCTCAGAAGTCTGTGTAGTGAAAAACGTCATGATGACATTTAATGGCCAGTACAGACCATGCATCTGTACTAACCAGGTTGGGTATTTCATATATCCATTCAGTAAGACTACAAAAATATTTAAAATATTGTGACTCCTTGGTTATCTTTAAATATAACTTTAAAGCATAACAGAAAATTTTCATCTTCAACAAGGTCTTAGTATGACACTAAATTAACAGTTCTTCCTTAAATACTATTCCAAGCACTATCACAGCTCAGTGATCTGTCTCAGCATTTCCAGCATTAAACCTGTAATACTATAACTTATCTCCCAACTGGCACCCCTCAGGGGTGTTCCAAGAATTAATTAGTAGTGGTAATGGGCTTTGGAAGTATAAAGTGCTTTAAATGGTATTATTACTGTCAAGGCCAATCAGTCACCAAAGATGGCATGCACAGCTTTTACTCTGCCTCGCTGTGGCATCATTCAGTATCACAGAAGGGCTTGTCTGTCTGTATCCCAAATTTTAATATTGCAGATATCACTGGTAATTAAAACACATTATTCTGTGATTAGCAAAACTAATGAACCTACTTTCCTTTTATCTTATGGCTGGCTTCTCTGACATCTAACAAACTGCAATCACCTATTGAATCTTTTCCCATGATTGGGATTTTCATAAATTACCCCTTTATATGGGTTCCCTGGTGTCTACTATAGCGTGAGCTCCTACTGAGGACACTGTTAGGATCTCACCTCTGTGTGACCACCTACGTTTATAGAACACGATGGATGTACTATTAGACAATCTGTGAAATTTCTCTGACCGACCACAAAATTCAAAAGCTATTGCAAGGACATGTGAAATACAGGAAGGCACAGATGGATCAAATAAACATCCTTGCCTTAAGAAACTAGACTAACCCCATTTTATCTTCCTAAAATTTAGCCCTGAATTACTGTTAAACATTGTTAGAGTTCTGAATTTCATTTAGCTGTGCACCCAATAGAAATATTAAACGGGGGATATCTACAGTGGCATAGAGATCCCTCACTGGTGAGGCATTCATGTGACCCTCATCCTCATATCTGTGCTATCAGTAGAAATCTTGTTCCTGTTTTGCTTCTCAAGGATATGCTGCATAGAAAAAATCATTAAATGGTACTTCAGTACAAATACCATGTTTTTATTCTACTGAGACAACACCATTTACCCTCTGATGTATACTTAGCTAATTAAAGGATATTTATTCAGGCCATCAGAATGACTGCACTTTCCCCTAATATCCTCATTTGTCTTTCCCACATCGTTTTCTCCTTTAATCTTAGTTCAGTGGAACACGCTGAGACCTATCACAATGAATGGGTTTACTGACATACTCATCTTTGTGTTTAAACCTTTAGCTCTGCTACATGTTTGTGATGCTACTGTGCAAGGACCCCAAACTAGCACAGGTTTGTGATGCAAGAATGGAAGGGGGGATGAACACTTATTTCTACTGACCTGCCCTGTGGCAGTGAGACTGCAGGGGGATTTACTAGTGAAGATACAGATCTGTCTCTGCATGGTTCTAGTGACCTGCCCAGCCTCTCAGAAACAGCACTGTCTAATGAGAGGTACATTCTGCTTTAGTCACTTGTAACATCTATGCAGAAACTCTGTGGCTTTGCAAAGCGCATTGGGTGGGATTCCTACTTCTTTTACTTTTTCCAGGAAAATCAGTCCAAGGAACTCAAGACAAAAACAACTTATGCTGTTTTCAGTCTTCCTCTTCTAGCCACTCTGCTTTATATTCTCAGTAAAAGTACTCACTAATGGGTGGTACAGGAAGATGAGAAGTGAATTGTTCTTTATCGCACAGAGAATGAAGATACTGATACTTCTGAAAGCTGGAAAAGCTGCAGTACATTCAGAGATGCCAGACAGAAGAGATAGTTTTAATAATTTATCAGCACCAGTGACGTTACATTACTTCTGCATTTACAGAATGCTGCACAGACATGAAATAAAAATTCCTGCTTATTCCAACGGCCAGACTAGTTAGAAATGTATTAATAAACTGTCTTTACTATAGCAGCCCCATGGAAATTTAATATTAGCTGCGCTGGCATGACCTGATTGTACACCTCATGTAGGAGATCTGCATGCGATATTAAAAGAACAGCTAATTAATACTATGCTACATTCAGAAAAGATATAAATGCAAATGAATGAAGAAGCTTATAAAGAATGCAGGGAGACTGATTTCCCACTCTGTCAAAATGAAATACATTCATAATAGCATAGTTGCCTTGTAGTCTTCAGTAAAAACTCTTACATGTACTAAAAAATTGGCATACTCTGAATAGTTAGTCTAGGTGGAAAGCTTTTTTGGTTTTTTCCCTGCTCTAAAGAAGTGTTATTTCTATAACTTAAAGAAAATAATTTTTTTTCCAATAAAATACCATATCTTTGTGAAATTCTGTAAGCAATCAGCAGACAAATTACTCTATGTTTGAGACACAGAAAATTAACTTGGTTGGCAAGCCTTTGCAGTACTTTTGCCTGCTCACTTCCAGTTTTGCACATTTTCATAGAATCATAGAATGGTTTGGGTTGGAAGGGACCTTAAAGCTCACCAAGTCCACACCTCATGGGCAGGGACACCTCCCACCAGCCCAGGTTGCCCAAAGCCCCATCCAACCTGGCCTTGAACACTGCCAGGGAGGGGACATCCACAGCTTCCCTGGGCAACCTGGGCCAGTGTCTCAGCACCCTCACAGTGAAGAATTTCTTCCTAATATTCCGTCTAAACCTATCCTAGTACAGTTTAAAACCATTCCCATTCTATTGCTACCTGCCCTTGTAAAAACTCCCTCCCCAGCTTTCCTGTAGGACCCCTTCAGGAACTGGAAGGCTGCAATAAGGTCCATTAATAAATCCAGTAAACTAATTTGCACATTTCTATTACCCAATTCTTTTGTGCAATATAAGTAGTGGTATTTTGTGTAATATATGTTACATACTCATGCTTGTGACACAATCCTTAAGCTGTTCCAACAATTCTCACAAGACTGTGTTTAGATATCACTGGAAGTTGAAACACCATTTAAACAGTTAACCAGTCCTGTTGTCTTCAGATACAGTGAAGATTATACTTTTTACAAGTTAGTTCAGTTGATTGAGAATCCATAAAACGATGGTAGGAAAGGACTTTGGTAAGGCCCTCTTGTATTTATTTCATAGACATGACTGCTTATAGTAAGTATTTCTTTAAAGGAATCCACAGATGACTTCTCTGCAGTACAAATAAACTGTGCAAGTGCTGCTCTTTCAGGTTCTAGGCAAGAACCTCCACAGCTGGATGCCTGAAATAGCTGCCAGAAATTCTCACTTCATCAGAAACTCTAGACTGAAATATGTGGGAAATACCTGAAATATAAAGCAGTTGAACAGCCTCTCTGAAAAACACAGAGATTTTAACTATCACAGCCTCCACATCAACAATGTTTGGTACTAGAGGATACTTTTCACAGTATTATCTGCTAAAATATATAGCAGTAAGAATTCTCGGCAATGTTCTAGTTTGTTTGAACAAACAGGTTTTGGTTTGGTTTTGCTTTGTGTTCTTTTTTTTTTTCAATGTGAGCAGTTGTAAATCTCTCTATTGGATTTTATGCCTGCATCGACATTTTCAATATATCACTGGGAAATCATCAAGAATGTTGGAAATCAGACAATTTCTAACAGTTTAGTGATGACCATTATGTTGGTTAGGTGGTAACCACAGTCTTCAAAAAAACCCCAAACCAACCCATTCTCGTTGGTCTAATTTAAATAAGTTAGATCAAACATTTTCATGCACTGAAAGATATCCAATGAAGCTATTTTTCAAAGCCATATGGTGGCCTAGTGACAGCCAAAATAGAAAGAATAAGTAATGTAAAATAATCATCCAGTTATATCAAGGACTTCTGTATGATACAATTATATCCGAGGTGTTAATGAGCTATCACAGGAAACATGATATCTGCAAAGTCTGCAAGGCAATTTGGAGATGTGTGCTTGCTAGTCAACAGTGCCAGAAAAGAGCAGATTTCCATATTTCAGCGATCAACTGCTGAAAACAGTCAAGAAAAGAATGCAGACGGAGAAGAATTGAATTCTAGTGTATAGATGTATACGTTTGTACAAAGCTGAAAATTATACCGCCAAAATATCTCTTCCTTGTAACTAAAAAGTAAAATTGCAGTCCCTTTTCCCATATCAGATGCTCAACCAGAAGAGGGAAGGTGAGAGATAGCTGCAAGACCCTTCCTTTTGCTCTGGCATTGAAAAAACTCCCCTATCAACTTATGCTTTGTCGGAAAACTAAAACCTGCTCTGTTACCTCCTTTCTAATAATGCCAGTAGAAAGGCTCAAAGTCCTTATCACCTAGATTACGTTCATTAAAGGACCATCCGCAGGCCCATATACCTCTCTTTCTTGTGTAAAACCAACCAAACCAATATTTCAAGGAAAGCTGTATTCTTCCTCTGGCAGCCTTGTTTTTTCACTGAGGTGCATGCATATTTAATCTCTACTTTAGTTATGGTTTATGAGTCCCCACGTTAAAATCTGTGTCAGTGTCCCACAGTCACACAGCAGAGGGTCACCTTATGTTTTGGTAGAAACATTCACTCTCTGCTTACCAACCAACCACGTCAGGGTTATGTGTTTCTCTGCAGACTGGAACACTGCCCTCGCTCTGTCATGACAGAGCAAATGCACAGTGGGGAGCCAATGTTTTATCCAAATCCTTGCTTTGGAACAGATACAGGATTCAAATTAATGTCTTGGTATTATAAGTAAATATACGATTGTAGGATTTTTGAGATGTATTTTATTTCTGTAAATTATAACTAAGGAATTATAATCATAATTAGTATTTGATTTTGAATAGGACTATCAAACATCACTAGTAGAGCTAGTGAATTTAAGTGATACCTCCTGAGTTAATGAAATAGTTACATTGATCTACTTTAGATTTATTCTTGTGGTTAAACTTTTATTATTTATTTAATACACTTTAGAAATTCTCACATACTTTCAATTGAAATCCAATGCATTAAGTAAGTCAGGGAGATAACTTTATTTTAGAAAGTACAAGTGCTATAAAAGCGATTGAAAAATGTATTCAGTTCAAAGCAGTTACTCAGGAGACTGATGGTATTGTAGGGTTTAAGGTTTTTTTAATAAATGTCATTGCTAGAGCAGCAGCTGATAGCAGTACCTAGTGCTGGGTGAAAACTAAAATATATAACATTTTTCAAGTTCCCAGGGATTTTATGGTAGCTCTGCTCACATCTTTGAGAAAATACATCTAAAACTTCATACCAAATTTGCCAAACTGCTCATCTAAATTCTGACACTATGCAACTCCTACAATTAAATCCAAGAAAGTAATTAATCTCCTGCCTTTGGTTACTCACATTCATTCAGTGAGGATAACACTTCAACTGGTACTGCAGCAACACAAGTAACTCAAAAAGAAAACATGATTTGTACAGGGGAAGCCTGAGAAAGTTTCTGAGTCTATGTTTTCTCTGAATTAACTGCTTATTTCTAGTACTAACTTACATTTCTAGTAATGGCCCTAGAAAGGAATGGGCATACATTGTTTAGTACAGTTGGAATACCTGGTACCTTTTCCAGACAAATAGAAGTGGCACCTCGAGTCACACATCTTTCAGACTCACTAGTGAAATAACAACCTCCTCAACAATAAGGCAGCAACTTTTAGTCAAAGAACAGCAAAGAGAAAATAGCTATTGCGCTACATGGCAAGAAGGTATCCTCTTGTGTCAGGACACTGCACCTCCTTAAAGAAAACAAAGCTCTATGTCAAATGCCTGAATCCTAACAGAAATGGTTTCCATGGTTTATGTAGATATGAATAATGACAACTGCTGTCTCCCTAATAGGAGGAAAGGAATGTAAGAAGAAACTAAGTGTTATAGCCTGAAGACAATTATTTTACATTGTGGTGAGTGGTTAATTTGAAATTGTCTGTTGCACATGATGACTAAGTAGAGATTATGAACGTTGACTGGGCAGTCTGCAGGATCCTGAGCCGTTCTGCCGCTGCTTTGTACGTTCAGACTTGCTTGTAAAAATGACACATCGTTTCTATCATCATTGATACAGGGTTTCATCAAGTTGTATCAAATTGACATCCAGTTTTGAATAGCACGATTAAGCATGAACATATTAAACTTTTGTCATGCAGTACCAAAAAATTAGATTATTATAATGTGACAACAGTTTGCACATGTTCTCAGTAAAAATGTAAATACAACCGTTGTATTGAACAAACGCAGAACTTACATATCCTTCTTTATTACCATCATTTCTTCTTTTCAGAATTTACTACACTACTGTTTTCACACAGCTTCCATAAAATACCTACTGATTTTGTATGAAAATACCGTGATAGGTACTTTCAGGGTACACTTGAACTTTTCTGCATAATTTAAAAAACCTGCCTAAATAAACAGTTCTCTTTCACTTAAAGGGTTTACATTAGCCTTTCAGAATCCTTATTTGACTTTAACAATAGTGGTTAAGTGCACATCATACTCTGCAGCACATAGCAATCAAGCTTAGAAAAGAATGAATGCTGAGATATTTTTGCTACATGGAGAGGAATAACGCTGAGCAAATCAATAGTATTATCAGATTGGTCATATTCTCAGTCAGGAACTTGTATTTTAGGGTAATATTTTCAGGAAAGGAACAGTGTAGTACCTGTGAACTGGAATTTCTTGTACTGTGACATGTCTTTCTGAAAGAGTGTCTAGGAACATTGCCACAACTAGAAATGGCATGAAATCATATTCAAACTGTCGTCAACATATTACAGATTGAAACGTCTACTTTTGCAGTCAGGGTTGAACTTTTGCGATATGCTGATAACAAACTATACCATGTTGAGTTCAGAGGCTGTGGCCAAAGAAAGGGGACAGGAGGATTGTACCATGCTCTCTGCATTAGACTTCTGGACAACACTCAGTCTTGGGAAGGACAGACATTACAAACAGCCCATCCCACAGCCTGAAGCATGCCAGTTACTATCAGATTCCTCAGTTTCACCTAGGGAAACCATAAAATTGAATAAAAATGCATGGTCAGTATCCGAGATATAGAAAGACATTTGCAATGCCAGCATTTAGTACATAAGGTTGAAGTCTGAAAACTGTTACTGAAGTTCTCTAAAAAATGTTGGAATAAATAGACACCACCAATAGATCCCATGAAGACATAATTACAAGCTGTATGACTACTATATGGTAAAGTCACTATAAAATCCTCTGCTCTCTCTAGTCAGAATTTGCTAATTTATTAATGTTATGAATATGCATAGTATAGACAACAAAGATTTTGAAATTAAGTAATTATTTCACTTGGCAGTGTTATATTACCTAATTGTAAATGTAAAAAAAGCAAGAAACAACAGTATCTTCTACACTTACAAATAGAATTTTTCGTCCCATACTGGATTCAAGTTTCCAAAAATAGTCTTTGTTCTCCGCTTGTTTTTGCCAACTTGCACAGTAACATATGGGTCACTTGAGCCAGTTTTGTCCTTAGCCTGTAAGCCCTGAGCGCAAAGAACTGCAACAGAAGGAGAGAAAAGCGCTTGAGCCCTCACAGCCTTCATTGCCAGGAAATAAAAGAGACAGTGACAACAGCAACAGGAAACAAAGCCCTCGGACTGAGGGCTCCTGAAACAAAGCTTTCTGGATTAATTTTCCCAACATCTGTTACTTTACAGATAGACAAAGCTTCTGTAACCACCTTTCTGGACTGTATAAAATTTACAAATACGGTTGAATGGAGTAATAAATTTAAAGACTCACTACAAAGCACAAAACAAATACTTTTCTTGCCATGCATAATTCAGATACTCTTCTCAAACTTAGGTTTACTCAGCATTCCAAGTACTATAATGTTGTTGTATAACTTGACCTGAGCCTAACAATTCTCTAAAATTTCCATTTTCCCATATAAATAAATACATATTTCCAAAACTTTTCCAAAGATCCAAACTAAAATTTCCAAAATAAATCTCCAGTTTGAAAAAATCTGCATTGTGGATTATGAAACTCAACTTGAGGGGCACGATCATGACTTTGTCATTTGTTTTCCTCATGTGAGAGATGAACAATGAGGATTTTCAGAATCATTCCCATTCTATCACAGATAGGCTGACAGTTTACACCAATCATAATTAACTGTTTATGTGTTTGTCTGTGTTTCTGATAGTTACTGTGGGTGTATAGTTAATGTAGATGCATTTTGTGGCACATATAAATATACACAATTTGATTTTCCATCATAATTCATAAACCTGGAAATCTCAGGATAATGTGATTTAAGCCAGCAGGCAGCTAAACACCACACAGCCCCTCACTCATCACCTTCCTCCTCTGTGGGTTGGGGGTCAGAATCAGAGCAGAAAGGTCAGAACAGTCAGGGGTTGAAATAAAAACAGTTTAATGATTGAAATAAATGAAACGAATAATTATAATAAAAACAGTAATAACAACAACAGAACACAAAGTTATACTCGGCTCATCCAGCAGTTGTGGGCGGCTCACTCCCAGCAGTGAGTGCTGGATAAGATAATGAATACAACAAGCACAACAGCTCCAAGGAAAACATGACGGTACAAGAAGCCAGGGAGTAGGCCTTGGGAGCATAATGATGGGCAAGACTTTCTGGGGATGATGACCATTGAGGAAAGAAAGAGACCATGTCCAGTAAACTCCCAAATTTATAGTGAGGGTGATGTTTACAGTAGGAAATAATTCTGTTGGCCAGCCTGGGTCAGCTGCCCTGGCTTTCACTGTCCCTAGCTTCTGCACCTGACTACCTCAAAACCCATAACCAGTGTAACAAAATGCTTTATCAACTTTGTTTTCCACTAAATCAAGCACTGCAGTCTTCTCAGAAATGCAGCTCTCCTGAAGTGTACAGATTAGACTTTTTGTAGGTGACACACATTGTTTTGGGCAGCAAAATCACATAATGATGGAAACATTTCCAAATGTCCATTTTCATAATGCTCTCACCATAACACGAGTTTCTTTCAAAAAGCAGTTACTTTCTCACTCATTGTTAAAGCATCACCTTTACCTTGAAAGTACGGTTTAATGTGTTGGGTTTGCTCATCCTGGAGAAGAGGAAGGTTAAGAGGAGATCAAGCTTCAGTCCTCAACTACCTAAAAATCACGTCACAGAGACATTGAGCTCCTGGATGAGCTCATCTAGTTGACGATAGCCCTGCTCATTGCAGGAGGGGTTGCACTAGATGACCTTTAAAGGTCCTTTCCAACCCAAACTGTTTTATTACTCTTTGAAGCCAGACTTCTCAATGGCACATAGTGAAACAATAAGATGTAACAGCTGCAAGCTGCAGCAAGACAAATCCCAGCTGGGTATAAGGACACAGTTTTACAATGTGAGTGGGTAATAACGGAAACAACTTGTCCAGTAAGCAGGACAATTCAAAACCTGAAATTTCAGTTTCAAAGTTAAACAACCTGGGAATCAGCTGGCAGCAATCTTCATTATGCTCTGGGTATGTGGGTTTCCCTGGCTCAGCATCACTAAACTGGAACACTCCCATAGTCAAGCAACAAGAATGGATGCCGAGTTTCAAATCAATGGGGTCTGGAATTGCAGGCTGCAGTGTTCTTAACATTACAGCCATTAAAATCCATAAATGCAATTGTGAACTTTAATGCCTGCAATGAGTGGCAAAAAGTTCAGCACTAGCACAGGAGATACTGGTAGGAGGTAGAGAGACACAAGAAGACCGTTTACTTCTCTTCCTTCCTAGAGCAATGGAATACAAAGTAGATCTGTGAACAGTTGTACCTTAAAACTCTTCCAGTTAGTAAGCTATAAATTGAACCTTTTATAGATCCAAATACAAACCTGAACACACAGTTCCAGCTCTAATGATAATAAAGTTTGTTCCCAAACCAGGGCGCTAGGAAAGCTAGAGCTCTTAGAGTAGACAATTCAGAAGGGTATTTACCTGTGATGGTTATTTTTGCTGACCATTTGGATGTTCCATCCAAAACACTTTGTTTTGCTGCTTTTGTATATTGTACAAAATCTTCTTTGGAAATATTAAACATTTCCTGGATCACTTCAAACACCTCTGGTCTATTTTTCTCTCTAATCTTCATTCTTTCCTTCATAGCACTAATAATATTCTGTGTTTTATCTTCTGCACCATGTTTGGAACTTTTCTCAGCAGCTCCTGAAAAGAGAGAAAGAGTCAATACTTTTATTATTAAAAGTTGCTATCTTGGTTCTTTTTCTCCTCTAGAGCGTCCAGCCAATTCTTGGTACTGTGGTACTCAGGAAATGTGTTTCACCTGGGTAATATCAAGCCTCTTATATTTATTCTTTTTGATACCTAAAATTATCAATGAATTTAGTTTAACATGACAACTTGATATTCAACTCCAATCAGGTATGCGTTATACCTAGAAATAGAAGTGTGTAGAAGTGTTCAGTACCTTGGTTTGATCTTTAAGGTCCCTTCGAACTCAAACCATTCTACAATTTTAAGTCACACTTCTGTGCCCTGTCTCCTAAAGAGTAGACACCACATTATACTGAGGTTGCAACTGAATAGCTTGCAGGGCATGCATTTCCAAGAATGCTAACACTGGAACCACCCAGGGAGTTTCTGCAAGGAATGCTGTGTCTAGTAGACACAAACAAGGTTATAGAAAGAATGAGATGGGGATAGAGAATCTTATGAAATCTAATTTTGCAAATTATTGATCTTAAGAGTGATGTGAACCTGCATTACCCTGCTCTTAAGAGCTGCAGGCCAGAGATAGGGTTTAAGGGAGAGAATTGTAATCTTCCTCTTACAAAATAGAAATATTCAGGTGTATTAATAGATGTAAACATCATGGCAGCAGAAAGTAGAGAACCTCCTAACTCAAACTAATATATTTTTGAGGAAGAAATTTATTGCTCTGCTACAAAGGCTTGTGTCATGCAGATGAGAACCTAATGACAGAACACAGCTATTGCAGCATGAGTTCTGAGGTGCAGCAACACTTTCTCTCTTCTGCTGATACACTGGCAATGATCCGTAACTCACCTGGAACGTAAAATAACAGCATACTTTGTTTTCGTGGTACTACCAAATGCCAGTGTTAAAACAAAACAAAAAAATAAAAGAAAAAAAAAAGAAGAAAAAAGAAAAAAAAGAAGAAAAAAGAAAAAAGAGAAGAAAAAAGAGAGAGAAAAAAACCCAATAGTTTTACGGTAGGCACTAAATTGTGATAGTACATTACTCAATCACTACACACCACACCTGTGCTTGTGTGGTATTGAACTTCAGGGCCTTTTGGAAAAACTTTCTTGAGTGACTATCCCAGAAAATAATATATCACAGATACAGAGCAGACAGATTCCTTTCTCCAGTAAAATTCTCATTATTGATAATTTCAGTAAGTATGTGAGGATGGTACAAGAGACCAAACGATATTATCAGCATGAGAATAAATTCCAGACTGTATTAACCTGCAGCGATATGTCCGGTCTGTCCTATAAAATAAGTCTGGAAAACAAAGAAAATACTCAGGTTGTCCGTTGAGCTGTCTGGGACATCAAAACCACCACAATTTTTCCTGGTTTGGAAAAAAAAATTAAAAATAAATAAAAGATATTATAAGGAGAGCATGCTGTAACAGGGTTTATGCACGGTTCTTCCCAGGAGAGCTCTGGAGAGATTTCTCTGTAAAAATCATAACTGATCTCAGAGGCTCTTTAAAAGCCAAAGTGAAGTTCTTATAAAATCACAGAATCCCAGAACATGAGGAGTTGGAAGGGACCTGGAAAGCTCCCCCAGTGCAACCCCTGCCAGAGCAGGATCACCAGAGCAGTCACACAGGAACACGGCCAGGGCTTTGGGTGTCTGCACACAAGGAGACTCCACAACCTCTCTGGGCAGCCTGGGCCATGCTCCATAACCCTCACACTCACAAAGTTTGGCCTCATCTTCAGCTTGAACCTCCTGTGCTCCAGCTTGGGACCATTGCCCCTTGTCCTGGCATTGGCCATCCCAGAGCAGAGCCTGGCTCAAATATCCTTTGTCTGCCAGAAGGAAGTGTTTCAGATCAATGTCTCTATAATACATATTGTATTGGAATAAGCTAAGTGTACTCTTGAAAAAAAACCAAATGTCTGTCTTGTAGTTGGGTGTGAGGAAAGAAATTTCAGACTTGTGTGGTCAGAATAGTATTACAAATGTTGGAAGAAAAATTTAAACTCCTGCAGAGCTAAACAAGCTATTTCAACTCTTGACAAGTCTGACACGTAAAGCAAGATGCAAGAATACTACAAATTTTATAATCAACGATACATTACCACAGGCCACAACACAGCAACACCACATAGGTGTTGCTGAAGTTTAGCTCATGTTGAACACTACCTGAGGGCTATGGCACTGAGGGTGACAACCATCACCATCATTATCTCTACCAGCAGTATGTACTTGACCCTTCCAAAGGGTTGTGAAAACATCATCCGACTAGCTATCCTCAGCTCTTGGGAGGGTCAAAGTATTATTGTTCCCTTTAAACAGATAGTAATATTAAGACAAAATTATGTTTAACATCGTACTATGCAACTAGAATTCGGATGTTTCAATACTGAAGAGGAACATAGTTCCTTCTCTACAAGATCATCAAACACCATTGGGTTCTTTTGATGGCATTTTCTGTTAAGGCACTCTCAGCTTGCAATGGCTGAAGAAATTATCAACACATCTACAGAGCTGGAAAGGGTCATCCTTCAGCATAAGATGTCAGTGAAGTCTTACAGAAGAAATATTTGATGCTTTGTTTCCTTTACGATTTTTATTGTGTCTGAAGGTGTTTTCCATGGCTTGTAAATCTTGAGATATTTGTAAAATCTTTTGGTCTGAGTACATTACTGTTTTGAAGGCAGAAAACCAAAGGTCTTCTGACAGAGGATTTTCCACACTGAACAATTAACAACCAGTAGAAAAAGAATGAAATGCTACTATGAAACCAAATACCAGTTCAAGAATTCTCTGATGATTTTATCACAAAAAGACACGGGTGCCGAGCTGCCTGGAAAGCCTGACAGGTGGTTCTTAAAAAGTTCAGCTACAATATCATAACCAAATGATAAACCATAGACCCAATCTCAATGGCAATAATGTATTCCTTTTGAAAGCCTTGCTGATTTTTGAGACATTACAGATGAAATTGGAATATGCGCTAAAATGCAACTTCCTTTAAGTGGTACTGAAAAATCAGCATAGCCTTCTATTTATACTTAATTATTGCAGCTATTTTTACATCCTCTGCTACTGACAGTCTATCAACAGCTTTTTCTTTTCACATAGTATTGATCAGACTAATTAAGACAATATTGTAACTTATATTGCACATGAAGTTAACAAGCCCCTTTTACCTTAGGGACTGATGGAAACTCAGCATGATTGAAATCAATTCCGATTTAATGCTGCACCTACTACTGGAAAGCAATGTCTTGTTGAAGACGAGAGGTCTAATGAATGTACTACAGATTTATTTTTT
>NW_010162940.1:0-15709 GCF_000695765.1 Mesitornis unicolor
TCTCCTCATCTGCCCCCGGACAGTACTCAAATGACTACTAACACACTCATCTGGGTAAAAAGGCAGACAAGGATGTTATGTTTTGAAAGGCATTTAATTCGAGATAAGAAAACTTGTCCAGATATAAATAGGGCCACAGGGGAGATGAGACACTGCATAGTGGTGTGGTTTGATTCAGCTGAAATGGAAAGCAAGGCCTCTCCATGCTTGCCTGAGTAAATGTTAACAGATACAGATTCAAGAGAAGAGTCAAAATGCTCTTCTTGATGTGTTTTCTGCTGTTGAGGTTCAAAGATGCAACAGTTCCCCATGCAAAGGTGTGGGACCTGTGAAACTGCAGACATTTAACACCCCCTGGGGCAAAGAAAGGGCGAGTATATGACCTGAAGAGTTAACTTTTCAGTAGTTATGTGAAAGGCCAGTGATAATCCTGAGATACTTAGGGGGGAAAAAATGCCTGTATATGCTGCAATGGTTTTAGACAACAGGATATTTAGAATAATATATTATGAATATATATTGAGAGAAAGAGAGTGATATCATCACATTTGCTTATCAGCTGGGGTTCTGCCCAATATACTCACAGTAGCCATAAAAATGATTTGGCTGTGTTTCTTCCCCAGCAGGAGCAGATGCGGGGAGTATGACTGACACTCCTTCTATACTATTATCACAAACAGATAGCTATCAGAAAGTCAATCTCTTCCCGGCCTTGCAATGCATCTCCAGGCTGTGACGGTGCTGACATGAGGCATATTTTAAGCTGCCTGTAGATTTCAGAATGAATGAGAGATTTAATATGGGAGAATGTTCACTGATAAAAGTGACTTATTTACCATGCTCACTCTGTGTGCTGCGTTCCAAAAGGAGCAGATAAAAAGCAACAAATAATAAAAATAATAGGTGAATTTATTCAAATGTGATTTTGTCCAGCACCAGAAAAATTCTTGCTTCACTGCAGGACAGAAAAGTAGGAGAAAGGAATGGAAAAGAGCACTTCTTCTGTTAAGGAGAAGTTGAGGCCCGAAGAAACTACTTATAGAGATTTACTCATGTCCATGAAGATCATGAGAAAGCCAGAATGTGTTAAGACATACCTGTAACCCAGTCTGCTTTGTGTTTGCAGCAAGGTCAAGCATTTATTCGGTCTTTTCAGCATTAGCATATCAAACTATGAAAACTATGCATCTTTTATGTGCTATTAAAGGCATCCTTCCACTAATAGTGGGAAAAACAACACATATGTCCAGAGCTCTCCTTTGGATGGTGTTCCTGCTCCACTCCTTCCTGTATCAATGCTTAACTATGAAAACTAGAGCACTATTAGATTTGAGATGGGAATAGTTTGGTGCCAGATGGCAAGGAAAGGTTAGCTGGTTTATATCTTAGAATGTGTTACCAAAACTTTTACTTTTATCACAAGTAAGCTGAATTTACAACTGTAAGGACAGTACCAAGAATGCAATACAGATCACATAATCTTGCTTTCCAGCCTGACCACTTAGCAATGCACATAAAAAATATCACATAAAAAGGAGTCTAATGCCTCAGATCTTTACAAATGTCTAACAAATAACAGTTTGAGAGAGAGAAGAAAAAACATTATGCATAAACCATCATCAGTATACATTACCTTATTCAAGGAACATATTTATGTATTTTGAACATTTGCATTTTACAATTTACTCTTTCCTTGGTTTCAGAGAAGAGGCAGACAGGTAGTGGAGTCACACATGTAAGCATGTTTTCCCATTTAAATGGCTGAAGCAGTTGTCTTTCATGAGGATAGAGACCAGTTATGAGAAGCAGCAAAGTTTATCTATGCTTTGTCAGACTGTAGCAAAGGGTGTATATTCTCGGAAGCATTACAATCTATAGAGATATAGCATTAGATGTATGCCAGAATGTGCTGGTTTTAGCTGGGATAGAGTTAATTTTCTTCATAGTAGTCAGTATGGGGCTATGTGTAGGATTTGTGTTGTGGCTATGTTTTGGATTTGTAATGAAAACAGTGTTGATAACACAGGGATGTTTCAGTCACTGCTGAGCAGGGCTTACACAGAGTCAAGGTCTTTTCTGCTTCTCACCCCACCAGTGAGGAGGCTGGGGTTGCACAAGAAGTTGGGAGGGGACAAAGCTGGGACAGCTGACCCTGACTGCCCAAAGGGATATAACATACTGTATGACGTGATGCTCAGCATATAAAACTGGGGGAAGAGGAAGGAAGAAGGGGACATTTGGAGTGATGGCATTTGTAACAGTTTTGCATGATGGAGTCCTGCTTTCTGGAGATGGCTGAACACCTGCCTGCTCATGGGAAGCAGTGAATAATTCCTTGATTTGCTTTGCTTACATGCGTGGCTTTTACTTTATCTGTTAAACTGTCTTTATCTCAATCCATGAGGTTTCACAGAATCACAGAATCACACAGAATCACAGAACGTTAGGGATTGGAAGGGACCTCAAAAGATCATCCAGTCCAATCCCCCTGCCGGAGCAGGAACACCTAGATGAGGTTACACAGGAAGGCGTCCAGGCGGGTTTTGAATGTCTCCAGAGAAGGAGACTCCACAACCTCTCTGGGCAGCCTGTTCCAGTGCTCTGTCACCCTCACTGAGAAGAAGTTTCTTCTCAAATTTAAGTGGAACCTCCTGTGTTCCAGTTTGTGCCCATTACCCCTTGTCCTATCATTGTTTGTCACCGAGAAGAGCCTGGCTCCATCCTTGTGACACTCACCCTTTAAATATTTATAAACATGAATGAGGTCTCCCCTCAGTCTCCTCTTCTGCAAACTAAAGAGACCCAGCTCCCTCAGCCTTTTCACATAAGTGAGATGCTCCACTCCCTCCATCATCTTTGTAGCCCTACGCTGGACTCTCTCCAGCAGTTCCCTGTCCTTCTTGAACTGAGGGGCCCAGAACTGGACGCAATATTCCAGATGCGGTCTCACCAGGGCAGAGTAGAGGGGGAGGAGAACCTCTCTCGAAGTTTCTCACTTTTACTCTTCCTCATCCCACCAGGGGGGAGTGAGTGAGCAGCTGCATGGTACTAAGTTGCCACCTGGGGTTAAACCACAACAAAGATATGCTTTGGACTGGGCAATATGTTGAAAGGGTTGGTTTTTTTTTGGGAGGGGGGGGATTTGTGAGCTTATGTGAATCTTTAATGCTCTCTTAAACCTTTCATTGTGGGGACAAGGGTGGAGGGGAAGATTGACTATAAAGCAGTGGTAATTTTTAGTAACAATTTTAAAGTACAATTATTAAATTATATTTTATTATAGTTACAAATTTAATGTATGACTATATATAATACAATTATATTTAATTGATTTTTTAAATATTTACAAATTAGAAATTAAAAAGTGGTCAAAAGAAGTTCATATTGCATACTGCCCTTTTTCGTGAATTAAAAATAAAACTTAGACAAGTTAAAGTGAAATTATTGGGAAGAGTGGTGTGAACATTATAATGAGGAAAGAGACTATAACTGTCCGCTTTTAGATGGAATCAAAGAATAGGTTCATCTTTTTTCCCTGTGGCAATTTAATTCACATTTTGCACTGTTCAGGTAGAAGCATATTAATGGCAAATTACAGAAAGCAAGTCATTGTAATGCAGTGAATAGCTAATTCCATTGTTAAAATGTATCAGTGACTCTCAGTCAAGAATAAATAGCGTTGTCTTTTCTATGCATAAGGAAAAATCCTCGGTGCAGTCAGGAAACTGATGAAAGTTAAAGATACCCTGTCTTCTTAAAACTCATTCTCATCTGAATAGCTCATGCCTACTGTTCCTGCAAGCCAGGCCTGTTGAAAAAAAAGTAAAAAATCACAAAGGACAAGTGCTGTTTTTTCCATGCTGGTTGTTTTGTTCATTTGTCAGCAGTCTGGGTATAGTATTTTTTACCAATTTACTCGTATATTTAGTAAAATGGTCCTAACACCTTAGTGACTGAGGGTTCGACCAAGCCACAGCCACTTTCTGGCATCTGCACAGATCCATAGAGCATGGGAGGAGGAGAGCATTTAGGACTGAAAGAATTGAACTACAAAATTTCACAGTCACTGTAAAATCGAGAAAAAGTCCTAAAATCAGGTTATTTCATGCAAAGTAATTTCAGGTCAATGGGCTTTGTTTAACCCACAGCTTCCTGCTCCTCTCCAATACAGGGGATCGCTGCATTGTGCTGAATAACCTTCAGGCTAGTTCCACTGCAAGTCAATGGCAGTTTGACTCTGACAAAAGGAGGGATAACCGTGTCAAAAGGAAGCAAGCAAATTGATTTTACCTCCTGGAAGTCATTCAAGTGTTATTTAGCATTAAGCACAGCACAGACCTTCAGATAGCCAAAGCAACCGTTCTAGTCACTAAAAATATCTTTCCAAGGAGTTATTAATCTTTGCAATGTTGTAAACCCTCAGGTACCATAAATACTTTTCTTCTTGCTGTGTTATTACTACTTTTGCAATTATAAGGAGCTATATGCTGTATTTTAATCCCTATGAGTTAATAAAAGCTCTTACTGCTTGCTCTGAATCTTGATATTAGTAGAAGTCTTTTCTCTCACTTCATTGTCCTCTTGATAGTTTCCCAGAAGCTCTGAACAGAATATAGAGACACATAGAGACACATAGAGAAACTAGAGAGCTGTTGAATAGGGTATTTTTTGTTGCACAGAAGCACTGTACAACTAATGTTCTGGGCTAGCTCAACAACTTACTCTTGAGATACATTAATAACAGTGAAATGCAATCCAAAGCTAATGGCAAATTTTCTATTTTTTCATTAGTGTACTTTTCCCATATTTATCATCCCTTGTTTTCATTCTTTTTACTTTCTGAAGAACTTCCATTTAGTTGTATCTCAGTAGTAAATAAATTACAAAAAATAATAATTTTAAGAAAAAAAGGATATTTGGGCTTGGAAAAGCTTCAATATTGCTCTGTTGTGTTCATAGGTACACACAAAGGTAGGAACAAAATAGCTTAGGAAAGTTTTCTGTTGCCATGAAAAATTCAAAATATACTTATCGATTACTAAAACTGGTTAAATACTTCTCTTTAACAATAAGGCTTTAACATTGAAAAAATGTTGAAGCATATCATCTTCACAGAAATGGAGTTAAACATCTTACTAGGCAGTGCAACTGGAGCTGATATTTCCATCTCTTCACATATGGAAAGGAAACTCGTTCAGGAGTTGAAGATTTGCTGCTTTTCAGGTAAAGATCAGGTAAGGTCACAAAAATGGCTCTGAGGCTAATCTCATTCATTGCTTTATTCCTTCTTAACAGTGGCAGGTCAAACCTGCTTAGTTTAAAAGTCAGAAGTTAAGGTTGATGTCTTTGTTTTGGCTTCCACCTCCACAACTGAAAGTTGAGGTTTGAAAATCAGTCTTCTCTCTCCATTAAAATTTCTTCCACAAAAGTCTGGCTGACTCTTTTGTTCTTGAGGCAAAAGGACAAGGAAGATATTGCAGATCTAAGTGCTAGCAGTAGTTCTCTCTCTTACTGAGAGGACTCCCAGGACTCAATTCTCATGTTGCTTCCCTGGTATCTGTCATATTCCCCAGCAACTAAAGCAGCTCTCCATTATTTTGATCTTCATGCACCCAGACTGTAAAATCCTCACAAAGACAGCTTTTCTTCCCTGTTTTAGTTTACCCAGTACAGTTTTTATTTACTGCTGTAAACAGGTTCTGAGTATACCTTTACACATCTTGGGCACCATACAGACATCTCTATGCCTACTGCCGTGTCCTTTACCATATGGCATCCTCAGTTCTCTATTAAATTTCTCATCACTTTTTCTGTCATATTATTCTGCAGAAGCTGCTGTTTAATTTCAGTGTGACTAATCATGGAAAAAGATACTGCTCATCCTAAGTAAAGACTAGCAAACTTTGACAATATCTAATTACAGTAGTACATTTACTACTGCAACTTAAAGAGATCCGCCTGCATTTCACAGTCACTGCTGTGCTGTTTCAGGTGTCCTAGCTTCAGCTGGCTTCAGTAACTCCATGACAGTATTCATGTAGTAGTCTGGCTGTCAGGAAAAAAACTAAAAAAAAAAAGCCACAACTCATATGCAGAACAGTTTATGCAGAAAAGTTGTAATGCAAATTGCAAACTCTTAAATTACCATGTATTACATTTATATATACCATCTATATACTTACATGTCAAATACTTTGCACTGTATCTAATATCCCTTCCTTGCATTTTTATAAATAATATTGAACACTAGCAAGGAAAACTTAAATCAGTCCTTTGCTGGACTTTGCATATGCAGAACAGTTTATGCAGAAAAGTTGTAATGCAAATTGCAAACTCTTAAATTACCATGTATTACATTTATATATACCATCTATATACTTACATGTCAAATACTTTGCACTGTATCTAATATCCCTTCCTTGCATTTTTATAAATAATATTGAACACTAGCAAGGAAAACTTAAATCAGTCCTTTGCTGGACTTTGCAGTTTCTGCATGGCTCACCCTACACATCATCCATCACAGATTGCTCCTACTGCAGGGTCAATCACCAGTGAAAGACTGTGGAGTTCAACACCAGGTCATTTTTATATATTATTAATATAATAAAAAGAAAAGGAAAGCCAACAAAGTTTTTTAACCCTTTTATATAGCTTGATTTCAAGATGAAAATGCCCCTCTCAAAGAAGCCCTGAATCTTTTTTACTTAGAAATAATAGCTAACTTGCCTACCACCAATCTGATAAATCATAGATAACAACAAGTCACAGACCAAAAATTTCCATATGGCTGCATATGTGGGAGAGCTGAAAGAAGCGGGATTGCTTGGGTGTCATCTCGAGCACCTCTGCATGGCCAGGCTCTGCAGCTGCCCCCAGCCCTGGAGTGTGATTTGCTGCAGCCGCCGCACAGCTCTGACCGAGTAACTTGGCACAGCAGCATGGGGAGGGAGAATTTGATCTGCTGGCACATTAAATGGAGCTTGAGAGTCAGACTGAGCACCTATGTTCAGGTATGTACCTACAGGACCAGATCTGTCAGCATCTGACATTTTCTTTTAAAGGTAATCTTTGGGAAGTGCCTGAAAATCAAGACATTCCTTCCCATGAGAACGAATGTTACATGCAAATATATATATATATATACACACACACTATATATAACATGTTCCATGTTGTCCATCCATTGTGGATGGAAGAAGGACTGGAATCTAGATATGAAAGAGGGAAGAAGATAAAATTGTGAAAATGGTCCTCTTTTTCTCTTCTATATAGTTTGAAATCCACCCCAGTACTCTGAAACTCCAATCAGTTCAATAGCTATGGCCAGATTATAGACATTCATATTCTTTCTCTTGTTAAATTGGTGAAGACATTTCTGTCTAAAGAAGTTTTCCATAAAGTTTCTAGTTGCTATCCAAAGAAGATTTCTTTTCCCTTTTTCCTCTCCTTTATTTTTTAATATAATTTGAGACCTCAGAAATTGTTGTCTGGACTTTTTTCACCATCCATCTCCAATGTCAGATAGTAATGACTGACAATAGGAGCAGTAATAATGATAGTAGTAACATTTTACTTTCAGCTAATGGGAGATGGTTTTTCCCCAGCAATTTTATTTTTCCATGTCATATCTATCTATATATTGGCTGTTAAAATAAATATACTACATAGAAATAATGTTGGCAGTTTTATGCTTCTAGAAATTCTGTTTAAATTGATTTGCAAAAAGAACCATTGTTATTTCACTGTATTTTGCCTTCTGGTATAGCATCTCATGATATCCTGTTAAGCATTACAGTCTTAAGTATGCATCATTTAATGCAAATATTGCTACTTAGGTGGTTGGGCACATTTTTAAGAAAGCATATATCAAAATGAGACTTGCATTTCTACAGCTTTTACTTTGCATTATCTGAAGGAATAGAACTCAATGAAATTACTTATTTTCCACAGATCTGAAAAAGCATTTTTTAGAAATCCAGACAACACTACAGAAAATGGGGCTTTTTTCCCCCTTGGTTTTTACAAAAGCCAATCAGATTTTGCAAACGTGCAAAAACACACACGTGCACACACACTCTCTCACAGTAGGCAGCTTTGTTCTGAACAGAAGTATTTTTTTCCTTCTCCTCGTGCACTCAGCAGATTTGCACCCACATGCCCTGTTTTCCTCTGCTTGTTGGAATCCGTATAAGTAATGTCCATCCATACCAGGACTGCTCCATGCTTCTCGGGCAAAGCTCCATGCTTGGCTTAACTTGCCCACATTTCAACAAATCCTGCACTGAATGGAAAGGGCCATGTTTTGGGGAAAGATAGGGCAGCCGATACAAGAACTGCATCTGTACTTTAAAAGATGACCTTGCCAGCTGCACTGTGAAACACCAGGGCTAAAAAAATAAGTATACCCTCTATTTCTAAAATGGCATAGTTTTGAAATTTATTGGCTAAGGTTCTCATAGATCATCAAACATTTAAATCCGTGCACACGGATAAAACATAACATTCACTCCTCTAGAAACAAACTGTGTCCACTCAGCATCTTCAGCACCACTTGTTCTATGGTCTGCAAACTGACACACATTTATTTTATACCTGGCTATTTGGATCAAGCATAAAGCAAAACGTTAAGCCTGCAAACGGCAGTTCAGTCATATTCACCAGGCTATTCTGAATTTAATAAATAAATTAAAAAATAAAATGTTTCTTTCCTTAAAAGGCTGTTCTGTCATCCCAACTGCACATAACAATTTCCAGTGTAGGGAGTCCAGTCAAAAGTTCAAAGTGCTGCAATCCAGCAGCTGCTTACAGGTATGAAGGCTCAGGGTGAGGGTTTTGAAGAGGAACCACAAATTTAGTAGGACAGCACCACAGACCAGGTACTTTTAAATCAATTCAAACTTATGAATTGTTTACCTGTCCATTTCACAGAAAATGCCTAGTCTTATACCAATGTTCCTCATTTTAAATTTCATTATTCATTATGTGTGTGAAATTACAGCCTTTTTAAAAGCAGTGGAATTGCAGTTTGCACAATTTAAATTCAGATACTTATTAAAAATGGAGAACTTTTTCAACATTTTTTTTTCTCAGAACGCTCTTTAAAATGCCCTTTGCCTTAAAAAATACACCTGAGAAATTTTCAAGGCAGATCAATTTTTGTACACAAAGTTATTAGGAGGTAAACATAAGGTTTATAATGGAATTTGGCTGAACTGGAAAGGATTTGTGCCTGTAATTAATTATGAAGGCTGCAATGTAGTTCTATAGGGAAAAAAAAAAAGGAAAAAAAAAACAAAGGAAAAAAGGGCAAAAGACAAAAACAAAAGCTCATCTGATGAGCTGAAAATAACAGCTTTGCCACCAAGTTAGGCAAGTAAGAAGGTTAAATATCACAACAGGAAAAAGCTGTCTAAACTACCAGACAATTTTAGCTGAGAGTCCTTAAGGGATATTTATAAAGGGCACGCCGAGCAAAAATAACTTCTTCACAGAAAAGGAAGTGCTTCAGAGGAAACAATGGAGGGAAAAAAAAGGTGGTGGCACAAATGCCCTTTGCAGGCTCTAGCAAAGAGGAGGGTGCTGCGACCCTGGGTACGGTTGCTGCTTACTTTGTTAGGAGGTGGGGGGCAATCACTTTGATGCATGGGCAGGAAAGTCAAACGTGTTTTCTCCCCTCAACCCAGAACACTAAAATAAAATAATCTTCTCAGATCACTTTCAGACTAGGTACTCAAGCCTGACAGGCTAGGTAACAAGCAGTACTGCCAAGAAAATAGAGAAGACATTGACTGGAAAAGATCCTTTTCTGTGTGACAGAAATAAATGGTCTGGGAGCATGAGGTAAGAATGAATTAGCCGCATTTTTTTAATTCTGAACTCAGTTGACAGCTTTCTAATACAAGAAAATACGAAAGAAAGGGGAAAAAAAACTCAACAAAAAAACTCCAACCAAACCAAAGAGGGAACCATAATAATATCTTGGAGGAGATATTTCTGTAGGAAAAGCTGTTTCCATATAATGGACTATCCAGATAATATCATTACCCGTATTACAGCAAAAGAGAGAGTTTTGATTTTAAATAAAGGTGGACAGCAAATATAAGTCTTTAATTAGTGGGTTATTGCCAGATGGAGACCTTCCCAGGTGATTTTTCAAGTGGTTGGACTGTACGATAGAGAATAATTTGAAAACAATAGCTTTTGTTCAATTCTGAAGGGTCTGAAGTATGTTGCAAACATTATTAAAGCTTCACAAGCACGGTAGAAGCACCATGTTCATCAGAAATGCTGTCATGAATGATGCAGAACCTTGTGCTACAGAAAATTTTCCAAAATCATGTGATGTAATCAAGTAAATTCACAAGCACTGGGCACAGTGGTACTGGCTGGAGAGCCTCAGTGTGTGCCAGCATGCTCTCCCGGGATGCAGGCAGGTACTTGGCATTTGTCTTAGCTTATTTTAGACCTTCAGCTGAGTGTTTTGGAGCATTGTCCTCACGTGCCTTCACCACCAAGTGATGCCCATTGCATCCAGCAGAAGTGCCCTTCATACATCTGAGCTGGAAATCTCATTAGGCTGAAATTACATGGAAATATCCAAAGAGATTTTGAGACGTTTTACAGAAAATTTGGTTAACACATGGCTGGCTTAACCAAATGGCACCTTTCAAGATTTGCCTCTCAGCTGCCATTCCCATACACAGTAGGTGGATGGTAGTTTCGGTATAGGTGGCTTACTGCATTAAGGGGAAACAGCAAAGAACAAATATAAAACATCTCCGTGAAGAAGAAAACAGTGTTCGTGTTTCTGTCCCCATAACTATTCAAACTATTTAATAGCTTTAGCAACAGGCAGATAGCTTTCAAGATTCATAAGGTTGGCATGCAGAGAGCAGAGATACAGATGCAAATGCCATCTTCATAATTATATTCTGCTCTTTCTATTTTGAATTTGTGATTTTACTTGTGAGCATGATCATGATGCTGCAATAAATGTCTTCATTGCACATTTCAAACGTTTTATAGATCTAACTCTTTTATTTTTGTATTAAGGAAATGAAGAATTATTAAATCATTGCAATATATAGGTCCTATCATCTACAGGATTGTATCATCATCTTTATTTATAAATATCACAATAAGTTACATTCAAACATTGCCTTCAAACCTGTAGTAATGTCTTCAGCTTGCACATTCAACCTTCACTGAGGTAAGGTCATTTTAGTCATAATTATTACCTATGCTTTGGCCTCTACCAGCGGCCTGCAAGCTGCTCCTGAGAGACACAGCCTTAAGCCTTCCCCTTCCTCTGCTTTCTGGCAGGGAACAGATTGGTCCTGCAGCACCAGAGCGTGCACCTGGCTTGCAGAAAAGCAGAACAGATTTTTAAAAATGGAACTATTCCTCAAAATAAGACATCTTTACTTAGCTTTTTAAATAACTTACTTCCCTGCAGTTTCGGATCTCAGGAAGCACTGTGTACATGCAGGCAGAGGGTCATACTTGAAGTGCCATGTTGAAATATCACCATGACATGCACCATGGTGATGCATCAAAATAGAATCAATGACAAAATGCCAAAAGAAAGGTTTCTCTGATTTCCAGTGAAGATATTTGAATGATTATTTCAGGGTGGCTGCAGTGAGTCCGTTGGTGCAACCTCAATAAATCCCTTCCTGAAATGACATATTGAACAAAAGCACTTATAGGGTCCTTAATGTGCATATTTTATGACAGAGAACATTGTGAAATAATGAATAAATTACTGAATAAATTACCATGAAGAATCTTCAGTAACTTATTTTAAAATAATAGCAAGAATACCGTTTTTTTATAGTTGATGAGAAAAATCTACCAAAAAAATCCTTACAGAAAGCTTCCAGCACTCTGCAGTTTTCTTGTGAGCTAATTACTGAAATATTAAAGTTGAGATTAACTTCCAGAGTTTCTTCTGTTTCTCTCATCTCTTACTCTTCTTCCCACTTGGTAGGGTTTTATCCCATCCGTGTGCTGTGTTCATTTACATGAGAATAAAATGAGATGCACATGAGAGTGTGCATTCAGATCAGCAAAAGGAACCATAGCTCATTCCTGAGCTCTCTAATGAGGGTTATTAGTGTATTTATGATGGCTTTTCTATGCAGTTATTGGAATTCACTGGAAACTTGCACTGTTTACAGTTGTTGGTACTTGGGGACCAGACAAGTTAACAGTTTTGGCAAATAACATCAGCATACAAGCAGCCACGTTCAGCTTGGTGAGGGAAAAGATTTCACTCCATATTCACAAACTACATGGCAAGTGTTTCCTACTATCAGACAGATGCAGGGAGTTTTGCTGGTGTCTGGCAAAAGGCTATTTAGGAGCAGACCATACGTCACTTTGTCATGGCGTTTATTAAGCGGTTTGTCAGATGGTACTGTGCTGTAGCAATGTCCCAGATTGATCCACTTTGGATTTCCAACTGCAAGTCACAGGTGTAATGAAGAAGAGAAAATATTCTGCAGGGAAGGAGCCACAGGCCCTAATGAAATGTGGCACATTAATTTCTGAGCTATGAAATTATATAATCCCAGTAGATTTATGTTTCCAACTCAAAGATCCTGAGGAGGACAAGAGACAGTCACTTCTGCAAAATGTCTGTTTACTCCACACATCCCTTGTGGTTAGGTTTCTTTTAATGTAGTTTTTCTCTAGGAGCAAGCTCTTTCTTGAAAAACTAGCATTCATGATTTATTGTGTGCATTTGTCCAAGACATGCCAAAGAAATGCCAACCTTGTTTCTTTATGAAACAGGCCAAAGAACTGATAGATAGATAGATAGATAGATAGACAGACAGACAGACAGACAGACAGATAGTTATGCATAGTCCAAGTTTAGCTGTTTGATCTGACAAAAAACCCTGGAAGAAAATTAGAGTTATTCATGCCTTGTCTTGTTCTTAAACTAATCAGTGATGGTGGGGAGTAAATTTAATTTCACCTTCTTGAGATTTAAATTCAAATACTTCTGATTAAAAAAAGCCCAGCATTTTAAGCTAGATGAGTCTGCAGCCTTATTTGCATTACTGCCATCATGAAAAAAGTGATTCTGTGATTCTCTGATTTTAGACTGTATGCACAGTGAACATGAATTGACATTACTATGAATAAGCTTAACTTACTGTCTTTCTATCCCAGACCCCCTGCAAACCAGCAGCCTTGAAGCATTTTTGCTAGGTGAGGGCTGTTTTCAGCACTTTGCAGATCAAAGCATCAGGAAGAGCAAAGAGAGCTTTCATCATGATATCAGCCATGCAATTGTCCTGGACCTTCTTACATGCAGGCAATACTATTTCTTTTGTCATGAGGTCAAACCAAGTGCCTTTCTGAAGCAGAGGGAGAAAAATCAAAGTGATTCCAGTTGTTGAAGCAGAGGTTCAGGTGAAGTGCATCATTGGCGGGACCTGGGAGAAAACCAACCACAGAACCAAATTCCCATGTCCTGTGCATGTGGAGGGGCACCTGCATGGCACCCCTCGGAGCCACCCCCAGGGCAGGGATAGTTTCACCTGTGTGCAGCCCGGGCTAATGATTTCTGTCCAGCTGGGAGCACAGACAGGGAGAGCTTGCAGTAGAAAAATAGCCCAGCCACAAGTTTGTAGCAGGCCCAGATCTTCCCGGTAACTTGCTGTAATTTTACTGATGTTACAGTTAGGTTGCGTTTACTCTGCAGCATCCCAGAGGTACTGTGGATCCCAGGAACAGGGGAGCCTCTGGATTCTTCAACACTTTGCACCATAGGACTTTTGCACATAGATTGCTGTGTGTCACTAAGCTGAGATATTAGTCATTTTTTCTTATTTCCTTTTTTTTAAAATAAGGCAACAGAATTATCTTTTTCCTCTCTTGAATTCCTCTTGTCTGAGCAGGTTATCACTGTATTGAGTGTGGCAGGTTTTCCTCAGGCAATATAATTTCCATATTTACTTGTTTTTTATTATTGGTTTGCAGTGGATTATTGTGATAGAAATGTAAGTACTCCACAAAAGTAGCAGCTTCGTCCAGGATATGACAGTCAAGTAATGTCTCAAACTGACATAGCAAATTACTCAGATTATGTATTTATAATCATTTTGACTTAATGTTTTCCCAGCACCAATATGAAACAGGATGTATAATTATGTGCAAGACTTCTGGGCATATATAAAATATTCAGTTTCTAAGTGTCATTTCTTAAAAAAAACCACCAACACTCTGCAGTTTGAACTGATTACAAGTCTTTTTCAAAATTATTTTTAAAGCTTCTCAAATACTTCTTATTTTCATAAGTATTAGAGTGGAAATGTAATCTAGGCATTAAAAAAAAATCTATTGTTCCCAGCACTGAAAACATAATTACTCTGTTGATATAGAGAGGTTCACTTGTCAGAAATTATAGCATAGGGTAAAGGGTTCTTTGGAAGATAGACTATGAAGAAATAAATACAAAGTTCCCATGCAAGTTGCCAGAAAAGGTTATTAATGTAGCAACTCACATTACTTGACACATCAATTTTAAGTGACGCTGTTTGAAATGCACTGATTTTAGTCTTCCTTCTCTGTAGAAACATGAAGTCTCTGATGCTCGGTTAGGACACTGAGAATAGTCCTTGTTGCTTTGCAAGAATTAATAGTCCTTCATCTCAGTTATTCCCTCATTCCATCTTCCTAGACAACCTCATTTTATTCTTTTTATTTGTTTTGACTTATATTAGAAGGAAAAGGAGATTTTTAAAAATCCACCCATTAATAACAGCCTATTTTAAGAAGGGTAATGGGGAGTTGGCTTTCATTCCATAATACATCTCAGATAGCATTGACAGTTTTTCAATACAGGGAAAAATCAGGAAATTATAGTATCTATCTAGTGATTCTCAGACAAAAATGAGTAAGGAAATGAATGAAATTGAAAGAGATTCACAATGAAAGTAAAAATTAAGAAATCCTAAAAAAATACATTAAAAATCTGGCATCTCTACACCTTCCTTTTTTCTAAGGCTTGATTCATAATGCAAGACCTGACCTATAATAAAGGTAAATATATACATATGTAGAATATATATAGTTGTCTATCGATCTATTGATGGATATGAGATATGAGATCATAGGCTGCTTCTTGGCTGTTATCTAAAGAAGTCCAGCTGAAGCTGGACCAAGAGCATATTAATCACTCATGCTCAGGTATAGATCAATATGCTGTGAAAGACTTTCATCTTTTCCTTAGAAATAAAGTTCGGATATCTTCCAGTCTGCTTGATGTCTGCAAAATCTCTCAAGATAATAGTAAGGATTAGTCTTTGTCTATTTTGATTTAAACTCATGATGTACAATATAATATTATTATCCATTGACAACAGATATCAAATGGTTGCTTATAAATTATGAATGGAAATATGATACCTGTCACTCCAACAGAACAAGATTTAAGTGTAGGAGCAAATGTTAATCCTTAGGATGCAGGCTACATTTTGATCCACATATCTGCAACTCAGATGACAAGTCTGAAAATTGTAATATGGCTAAAAAACATGGGAAGAAATTTGAAATTATAAAAATTAAAGTTATCTGCTTTTCTCCTACAGGTATTAACCCAGGAAAAACACTTAAATATCTTCATGTTTAGTGTTGAATGTCTACTGGTTCTATTAATGAATATAACAATAATAATAATCACAGAATCACAGAA
>NW_010162941.1:0-10689 GCF_000695765.1 Mesitornis unicolor
CCACTAGTTACAGGCCTCCAACTAGACTATATTGGCTGAATTTTAGAAAACTTGAACATTTTGTTTTCAGTATGAAAACTGGACATTTTGATCTATACCATGAGGTCTTCTTACATTATTTTCTTTCATCATTTCCAAATAGCTTTCATTTTTTGTATAATTTCAGAGATTTTGTAGATGATTCCTTATTGTACAATAGAACTTCATGAAAAAAAACCTTTAAAATTTCTATAGGTTTTAGTTCCAGTAGTAGTAAGTTAAATTATATTGTAGTGCAGAGCCACAACTGTTAATAACAAACTTTTTGACAATGACTTTAACTTTTAATGACAGCTTCTAGAGCGGAGTCACTCTCATGGTGGGTACCTTTATACTGTTTCAACTTTCTGCAGAGACCTGCTAGTTTATTTTCTTCTAACATAGCCCTGTAGTGTCAATATTACCCAGAAATTCTGCAGAAATAAAATACATTCAACATACATTAGTTTTATTTCTGACATGCACATCTTCATGTAGTTAGACATAATGCTCCACTAGATAAAAATCCAGTTAAAAAAATCTTCTGTATGATTTTGTGAGTTATAAATCACAAAAAATAATTTCCTAGACAAAACATTACCTTTAAGACCATTCTTTATTAATATTTAAGATGTTTAACAAAGATTCAGATAGAAGTTCTGTTAAACTTATGTGTTTTAAATTAGTGTATTATAAAGTGAAAAAACCATAATTTGAAGAGTTTTGTAAAAATAAAAGTACTGTATTCTTAACATGTAAATTGTTCACCTTCATAAACATTTTTGTGAAGGAATTTTCCTCAACTTGCTAGGTTGTTTATCTCTCAGAAATGGAACTATTAATCTCAGGGGAGAACTGTACGCTGAAATAGTTTCTCTGAAAAGGTCCATGGAGACTTCAACTGAAGGAGAGGCAGAAACTTTCAGTAGCTGAAGGCATGTGCAGAGTGACGAAAGTCTTCTTAAGTTTCATGTCTGCTCTGTGAAGAAGGTCAGATTATACTAGATATCAAAAAACATTTCAAAAGGCCTAAAAAAGAGCACTGAATAAAAAGTTATCCAATAGGAAATTATAGATGGAAGGATTTGGGTGGAATTCAGGTTGTCAGAATATGCCAAAAAAGAAAGATAGTGAGTGACCTACTGAAAAAAAACAAGCTAAAAGAGATTTAATTTATTCCCAATGCTAGTCAGTCAAGGAGGCATGTCATTCTAAGAGTTATTTCCTCTTACCAAGATTTATTGGTATTAACTAGTTTTAGTTACTAAAATTGTGTATGAGGAGGAATTACATTCACAGAACAAAAGACAACTATATTACAATAAAACTCTACGGTTTGAAATTTAAATATTATTTATATTATTTGCAGACTGTAATGTTATTTTCCTCAACCACATTGAAACAGTCTGAACAAACAGGACTGTAAGCCCTTTGATTCAGGTATTGTTTATTCTGATTTCCTCAGGAGAGAAAGGAAAAATCTGCTAGTGCTATGTTTGAGGATACATGTATGTTTTCATGCTTCTTTCTACCTACTCCAATTTTTTAGATTTTGAGGAATATATTAGTTAATGTTAGACACAAAGCTATCCTTCATTCTCTGTGAAAATTTGTGGGTTTTAAGCTAAATTATACAAATGTTTGTAAGTGACTTGCAATACGATGTTCCTAAAGGTAAGTGCTCTGGTCATTTTAATTAATTATTATATTTTCATGTCTCTGTGTATTTAAACATTTCTGTTGCCCTTTTTTTCCCTAAGACTCTTAATATTTGGTCCAGATAATGGCTTTGGGATCCTTGGATGAGTTTAAATAATTTTTAAAAATAATTGCTTTTATACCACCTGTATGATATCTCTCTGTATAATTTTGGAAGTCTAGTCAGGTATTCCTTATGTCTTTATTTGCCTGTTTTATTGTGATGTAAGGAAAAAAAAAGGAGAAAATGAGAGAGAAAAAAACAGCTGCAAAACTATTTTTTTCTACAGCCTGGCTTGTGTCTTGCTTTTTACAAGAATTAAGATGGAAGGGCATAATATTCTTCATCATTGCTTTGGGTGATAGCAAATCTGTATTCTGATGCCTGGCAATTGGTAAGAAGTAGTAATTATTTTAATTACAGCAAGATAGGTGCAGATGCCATGTGAAGCTGAAATTCAGCAGCAAAGCTGACAGGAAAAGTGCATAAAGATGCAATGACTTTCAGACTACACATGTGAAAAATAGTTTCATGGTAAATATGATGGAAAGGGAGAGAGGTTATGGTTTACCAGAAGAAGAATACACAAAATAAGATACTTAGAGACAATGTGAGAGCATCCATCAGAAGAGAGAAAGGGGAAAGAAGAAAGGAAGGAGACAACACAGACTAATAATCAGAGAAGAAACACTGTAACTGGAGTGGGAGATGAATTCAGGTCTGAAGAAAGAAAAAGAAAAGAAAGAGGAAGAAAATATAGTTTACCTTAATTCCTCCATATAGGTGATCCTCAGACAGCACTCCCTACTCCCAGCACCTTAAGTTACAGCACACTATGCCCATGCTTCAATGGATACCTCAGACCCAGTACTCTTTGCCCTCTGCTGTCAGCACTCTCAGCTCAAAAGTCACCTGCAAGTTGTTTCATCTGTATTTGTTTGCCACTGTGGCCTGCTTCCTTATCTACCATGCAGTATTCCCATGGACACAAAGACCACCAGCCCTTTCATGAGCTTCATAGTCTGTGTGATCTGTGGGAGATTTGTTCAGTCTCAAAGCAGTCATTGTCTCCATTGCAAGTATAAGACTTTTCTTGATACTTTCATTTCAAATTGCCTAAACCATGAAAATGGCCATCAGTCATTGCCAGTAAGAAGGTGGAGATGAAGTAGACTGAAGACCTGTGGAAAACGTCTCTGTTTGATATGACTCGCATTCACCTTCAGGAATGGTTTTGTTTCTTTTGTACTGTGTCCCTGATTCCTTTTTTTATTCCTTAAGAGTTACTATCTTTTTCAACAACTGTTGCAGAGAATAGGAATTCCAACAGAAGATTATTTCCTTGTTTTCATTGTAATATGTTTTCCTGTTTAGAAACATCACTAGTTGTGTTGAGAACAGGATGTTTGTCTTTCCTTATCAGCTTCCCACAGTACTTATAGACTTATATATCCTTCTCTGAACTTATTTCATTTATAAAAACCACAATTAAATAAAAAATATATGAGGACTGTCAAATATAAAGAAACCAAGTTAATATATATTAATATAAAATTCAGAAAGGTAGTGAATAGCCTCAACATACCACAAAACAGCTGACCTTATCCATGCTAACAAATAAAATTTATGGTTTTCAGTAACTCACAGAAGTCACCTACAGTGCCTTAGACAACATATCTCTTTTATATATTTAATGGAGGTTAGTGTGATAAGCAAATGACCTTCTATCATTGTCATGATGAATATAGAGCAGTGAGATAGTGTAGACATGCTCTTAATCAATTACTTGATGCTTTTGACACATTTCAATTTGTGCTCAGTGAGTTTGACAGTTGAGATCTAGCAAAGTGTTTTCCAAACTAATGTATATTGCTGCTTTTTTATACAATAGATTTCTGTATTTATTGTTTATATGACCATAGGAGAGACTCCACCACAGATTTTAAGAGTCCTTTGGTGATATGTGTAAGGAGTAGGAAGGAGAAAAAGGTTGAATGATTTACTGACAGAAATAGCAAAGAAGGGTCCATTTTATTGGTTCTATGAAGACTATAGCATTTATAGCTTTTATTCACAAGCAAAAGCTGACGCATTTTTCCTACGAGCCCCATTTTTCTAGCATCCAAGTCTTTCGTATGTGAAATAAATGCAATAGTGATGTCCTGTGAAGACCATCAATGGCTTATATAATTTGCCTCTTTTACAGAACAAATATCTGAAAAAATAGAAATTAATCATTTTCAAGGTGCATAAGTGCATGGAACCTGATGAGGTCCATCCACGGATCCTGAGGGAACTGGTGGACAAAGTTGTAAAACCACTTTCTGTCATATTTGAAAAGCCATAGCAGTCTAGTGAAGTCCCCACTGTTTAGAAAAGGGGAAGCATAACCCACATTTTCCAAATGGAAGACTCAGAACTACAAGCCAGTCAGTCTCACCTCTGTGCCTGGCAGGATCATTTATCAGATCCTCCTGAAGACTCTGTTAAGGAACATGGAAAATGAGGAGGTGATTGATGACAACTAACATGACTTCACCAAGGGCAAATTGTGCCTGACAAATTTGGTGCCCTTCTATGATGGGATTACAGCACTGGTGTATAAGGGAAGAGCAACTGATGCCATCTACTTGGATGTGTACAAAGTATTTTATGCTGTCCCACATGTCCTGGTGTCTAAATTGGAGAGAAATTGATTTGATAGATAGACCACTCAGTGGATAAGGAATTGACTGGATGGTTGCACTCAAAGGGTTGTAGTCAATGACTCAATGTCCAAGTGAAGACCAGTGATGAGTGGTGATCCTTAGGGGTTGGTATTGGCACCAGTACATCTTTGTTGGCAATGTGGAAAATGGGAACGAGTGTATCCTCAAGAACTTTGCTGATGACACCAAGCTGTCTGTTGTGGTTGACACACTGGAAGGGAAGGATGCCATCCAGAGGAACCTGGACAGACTGAAGAGGTGGGCCAATGCCAACCTCATGAAGTTCAACAAGGCCAAGTGCAAGGTCCTGCATCTAGGTTGGGGCAATCCCAAGCACAAATACAGGCTGTGCAGAGAATGGATTGAGAACAGCCCCCAAGGAAAAGGAGTTGGGGTTACTGGTTGATGAGAAACTCAACATGAGATGGCAATGTGCATTTGTGAAGACATTTTTTTTTAATTCTGAAATGGATTGCTCTTGACATTTTGTCCTGGTTTTGGTGGAATTGAATGGCAAAATTCTCTTTTAATGTGTCAGCAGAGCTGAATTTCTGAGAAAACAGCAGCATTCGCTTATAAGATTTTTGTTTCTATTCTCACCAGCAGATATTTAAATTTTTCAGGGTTTCACCTGCACCTGTGTTGCATCCCTCCTCAGAAGCAGGAGGAGAGCGACTAAAGTTCTGTAATTCCCCTCCAGCTAAATTAAGGTGAGTTGACACCAAATGGGTTCTTTTAAACTCCCAATTCTCTCCCCAGTCCCACTGGGGAGGGAGGAGGGCAAATGAATGAACTGTGTGAATTAGTAGCTTGCCAGGTTAAACCATGACACATTTTCAGCTTTACAGAAATGGAAGCAGAAGAAATTAAAATCTGAGAAATTTGCTTGACATAAATAACTATGTTAAAGAGTTTTATGTTGAAACTACCCATCTCTAGGGAAGTATTTATTAGTGATTCACTCTTTTCTTAGTTAGAAGGAAAAATTAAATTATATTATTTTAGCTTTTAGCTGGTTGGGTTGATTGCTAGGATGGTTTTCAGATAATAAAGGGAAAAGTTAAGTTGTAATGATCATGTAAATGTGAATATAGAAATTTGATACAGATCAGTTCATAAATCTGTGTAATCTATGTTATGTGTGTGGTTCTGGGCTCCACAATTTAACAAAGATGTTGAAGTCCTTGAATGCATTCAGAGAAAAGCAACAAAGCTAGTGAAAGAGCTGGAAGGCATGTCCTATGAAGAGCGGCTAAGGACTTGTCTAGTTTAGAGTAAAGAAGGCTGAGAGGCGAATTTATTGCTTTCTACAGCTTCTTGAGAAGAAGACGTGGAGAGGACACTGGTCTCTTCTCCTTGAAGTCCAACGATAGGACATGTGGAAATGGTTCAAAGCTGTGTCAGGACAGATTCAGACTTGACACTGGGAAGCATTTCTTTTCTGAAAGTGTGGTCAAAAGCTGAAGCAGGATTCCTAGAGGGATGTTTGATGCCTCATGCCTATCAGTGTTTAAGAGGCAATAGGACATTGTCCTTAAGAATATGCTTTAACTTTTGGTCAGACAGTTGGACTAGAAGGTGATTGTAGGTACTTTCCAACTAGAACTTCTCCTCCCCTCCCCTCCCCTCCCCTCCCCTCGCCCTTCCTCTCCTCTCCCTTCCCCTCTTCCTCTCTTCTCCTCTCCCTCCCCCTCTCCCTCTCCCTATATTAATATATATTAATTAATAATGCTTTTGGGAAAATGATTTATGGATACATAAGGTACACAAGTAATTTTATAGTACGATCATTGGCGCTTGTCCTAGGTCAACTTTTACTATATCCTTTTTCTGATCTTATCTGCAAGAGCATACAAAAAGAGTAAAGAAGAGAGCTGTTAGCAGAAATATAAATTACTTGCTGAATTGGCTTCATTCCATTTATTTCCATCTGGACTGAGAGACTTTACTCTTGTTTTGGTAATATAGCTCAGAATCTCCAGAACAGAGGGGATTCTCCATTTCCATAGTGACTACTGAGTTACAAGCAGTTACTGATTTGAGCATGTTAAGATTATCAGCTATCTCTCATGTTCTTAAACGCCGATTGGAGTTTTTGAATGCCTTTATTTTGTCACTATCAACTTCTATTGGCCTTCCTGAGTGTGGTACAACTTTAACATCAAAATCTCTGGACTGAAATTTAGCAAACCAATTCTGAAACTTCTGTAGTTTTAAGGCATCTTCACCATACACATTACATAACTTTATGAACTTCACAGCATTTTTTCCTTTTTGGAAGTAATACATCAAAATATGATGAAAATGTTCCTTTTGATTTCCCACTTTGAAATCAATGCCAAATAAATATTTAACAAAATTGTGCACTTTATTTTTCTAAAACAAGCTTGAACTGTCAGCTGTCAAGATACATAATGAATTCGCAGTTTAAAATGAAGTTAGTTACATTTCAAGACATGTATGTCCATCTATGAAAAAAAGGAAATTACTTCTTGGCTAAGCTAATATTTTTGGTAGCTAATTGATTTATAACTTCCATTCCAATATATAACTGATAGGCAGAAGGCATTCAGCCAGGTATAAAATGGCTGATCTTTGCCATACAGCTCTCACTTGGCAGCCTATGTCAGAGACTTGACCTGAATGGAAAAGCAGAGGCTGTTCTACCAGCTCTACAGACCAAGCCCTCCACTGCAGAACTTGCAAAGCCATGTCAACTACTTTCTGTTTCATGGATAAATAGATAGCTCACTCATTTTGTTGAAAGAAAATTTAGTGTAACTGTTTAGAATAAAAAGAACAGTAATATAAAAATCCAGTGCAGTTATATAAACAATGATGAAACCAAAGAAAAATATAATAACAAGCTTTTAATGTGCTTTTTTCTCCTGGAATAATCTCTGAAAACCCTCTATGTTGATTAGAGTGACTGACAAAATTATAGTTTTCTGCTGCAGTACAAAAGTAAATGGGAGGTTATTACTACTCTATTAGTTACTAGCATGCATTTTAAAGGAATCAATATGTAAGCACTTAACTAAAGACATTATGTATGATAAGCAAAACAGTTTCATAAAGGACAGATCATGTTAAAACAATGACAAAACTCAGATGAAATTACTAGCTTGGTGAAGAAATCTGATAAAGTTAAAGCAGTTTATCTAGACCTTGCTGAAGGCTTTATGTTAGAGTCCAGTCTGGAAACAAACTTAGGATAATGTTGCTTTAGTGAGAACACCAAAAGGGAAAGCTACTCTGATTCTTCAAATGACAATAGGAATAAATCCCACTGGAGAGAGGTTAGAAAGAGGTTAACGTGACATCTAAATAGCACTGATAAGGAGAAAGATATACAACTAACACATTTGTTTAATTATACTATTAAACAAGTAGAAATAAAGATGTGTTCAAATAAAAATCAGTGAAGTAACACTAGCATGAAAGCAGAAAAATCAGGTTTAGGTTCCTAGTCTTTTATGATGCAAGTTGATGATTAGAGGGACTAACAAAGGAGCTCATTGAGAAGTAATAAACAAGTCAATAAGGATGAAAATGGCTAAAATTCTGAGAAAAAAGTCCCAGGACTTGATTCACAAGAATGTCTTGTGATTTCAGCTTAACTGCAGTGTAAAATCAGATTCACATAATGCAGCATCAGCTAAATTGCCTCAAAACTAAAAGCAATTAACTTTTCAATCAAAGATAAAAACGTATGTATAAGAGAAGGGATTATGGATTTTTCTGTATTGTTGAAATAGGCATTCAGACGTAACATTTGAAAACCTTGTCTTTTAAGTTGCATTATTTAACTTGCCCTATTTTTATGCCTTTAGTTTATTTCCCTTATGTGTCATTGTGCTCACCTTTATCTCATGGATGAATGAAAGACTAATACAACTTGGAACTCAAAGTTTTGTGATGTGGAAACTAATTAGAATAATTATTACTAGTAACAAAGAATTCCTTCCAAAAATGTATATATCAGGATCCTCAGGGACAGCATATCTTCCTATTTCACTCTAGGTAACTTGGTAAATTACTCAAGAACCTCTGTAAAAATAAAACAGACATCCTATTGAGTTATTTTAACAAATTTGTCTTTCAGATGCTTATGAAAATTCTATACCTGAATAATCTAGATTCTAGTTTGACTCCAGCCTGCAATTTCCTATGTTTTGCTTCAACTGACTATTGCAGATCCCATCACAGAATTAACTCAATCTTTTTCTATGTGTGTGATAACAAAAAGATTAATAACAGAGGACTCTCTTGTTGCTTATCAGTCTTCCCAGAGTGCAGAAAGAAAGAAACCTCTTATAACCCTAAATTAATACCTCTAGTATCCTAAACATAGATATTAACTGAAAACTGCACATTTATCTGATTAAAATAACTCAGAAAAAGATTACAGGAAAGGATTCATATGACATTTAGACAGTGCTATATCTTACATTTTATTATAGAGTAAAACTAACTTTGAGAGTCTTAGTGTTGGTATTTTCATTTTAACATAAATTCTTTAAATCTGTTCTATTAAGGTCAATACATCTCTTGTGGCCTAGTTGAAACAAAGGTAGCAGTAAGGCCTAACAGAAAAGGTAGGATCTTAGAGGCTTTTTTTCTGAATCCATACTCCAAGATTAATTTCAGCCACAGAACAGACCTCACTTTTAGAAGTAAAGATTTTAAGTGAGGCAGAGCAGACCCAGGGTATTGTTATTTTAGTTCAGAATTTATAGTGTTTAATTGTTGGAAATTTCTGAAAAAAGTGAAGTGTGTGTTTGTGTACTCACATAATGATGAATGGTAGCTGCAGCACTACATGTATCAAAATGTACCTTGCATTTTCCACTATTAAAAAAAAATTGCCAAGAATATATGGCCAAAGTTTGAGCCACAGTAGTTATTGTGGAATATCTGCCACATGCTAAATGTACTCTTAAAAATCAATAAAATTCAGATTTAGAACAATAGTGGGAGAAATAGAATGTTTCTCCATGCTCAGTCATTATTTTAAATAACTGTTTCAGTTAATATACTTCAGAGTGAAAATTTAAATCTGACTGAAAGAATATGCGAGATTGTATGCAAAAAACTATTCAAATATGGCTAAGTTATGAGCCTCTGAAAATCTTATATTGCTCAAAATTGAACATGCTGAATACAGAATTCATCTTTCTGCATCTTCAATCGACTGACCAGATACACATGTATTCCTCCAAAGAGTAATTATTGTAACCTCATTGTCAATGAAAAAACACAAATTAAAATCCCCGTTAAAGTTGTCTGGATCTTCAGACAACTTTTCAGAGTTTTTATGACACTTTTCCTTCCCAGAGACTTTCTGTTTCAACATTTTCTCCTCTCTTCCACCTAAATCTCATTCGCTCACCTCCTTCTAGTCCCCTCAGACCCACTTCCAATGAACAGCTCCTCTCCACTTCCTATTTCTTTCTCTGTAGTTTAATTAGTCCTTGGATACTCTCAACCACAGAAATTACTTCCAATAACTAACATAGTTTGCTGATATCACTGTCTCTGCTCTGTGATGAGAAAAACTAAACTAATGTTTAAACAGACTCTCTTGTCTAATTAAACAGGATTTTTTTTGAGAAAGAGACTTGTTTTATAAGAGATATTGCCAAGGGGACAGAAAATTACAATGTGAAAGGAAAATAGAGATTGGAGACAAATACTGGCAAATCTAAGAATGCCAAAATGAGCATTTCCTGTATTATCTTATGAGCATTCTGGGGTACCTTCTCATAGATTTTGCAAGATTACACATGTCTATACCCTTTTACAGAACTGTCTTCTCATTTTTTTCAGTTTCAAGGATACTCAAGTACTGAAATAAGGCTGCATAAAGAGAAGTTGTTTTGGTATCTTTGTCTCAAAAGGGTATGTTAAAAATCAGGCACGCCTGGCTCTTCCATACATTTCCTATTAAATACTTAAATGTTTAGATAATTTACAACATTGTTATACTTTTAGCACTACAGACCTTGCCCTTGTAAAGCTGTATAGACCTGTAGCAACTGATGACACCTGCACCAGGTCTTTAAGCTCTACATTAACAGACATTTTCAAAATATATAATGAAAATAGAATATGCACAAACTTATACACATACCACAATTTACCTACATTTAGATAGATGTCAGTTATGTTACTAGTGTTATTAATTTTTATATACCTACTAATATTTAGATTACTAATACAATTTTAAAAAGATTAATCACAGAATCACAGAATGTTAGGGAT
>NW_010162942.1:0-4201 GCF_000695765.1 Mesitornis unicolor
CTCCAGCCAGAGCTCTCTGTTTAACCAGGCCAGTCTTCCCCACCAGTTCATTTTCTGACATACGGGAACAGCCTGTTTTTGTGCCTTTAAGAGTTCCTTCTTGAAGAGTGTCCAGCCCTCCTGGACTCCTTTGCCTTTCAGAACTGCCTCCCAGGGGATTCTGACAACCAAGTCCCTAAACAGGCCAAAGTCTGCCCGCCAGAAGTCCAAAGTGGCAGTTCTGCTAGCCCCCCTCCTTGCTTCTCCAAGGACTGAAAACTCTATCATTTCATGGTCACTATGCCCAAGACAGCCTCCAACCATCACATCCCCCACAAGACCTTCTCTGTTTGCAAACAGCAGGTCCAGCAGGGCACCTTCCCTTGTTGGCTCCTTTACCAGCTGTGTCAAGAAGTTATCTTCCACACACTCCAGGAACCTCTGGGACTGTTCCCTCTCTGCTGTGTTGTATTTCCAGCAGATATCCAGGAAGTTGAAGTCCCCTACAAGTACAGGGGGAAGCAAACACGAGGCTTCCCCCAGGTGCCTATGGAATATTTTGTCTATCTCTTCATCCTGGTTAGGTGGTCTATAACAAACTCCCACCATGATATCTGACTTGTTGGCCCTCCCCTTGATTCTCACTCATGGGCACTCAACCCTGTTGTCACTATCGGTAATCTCTAGGCAGTCATAACATTCCCTAACATACATGGCCACCCCACCACCTTTCCTTCCTTGCCTATCCCTTCTGAAGAGCTTATACCCATCAATGGCAGCACTCGGTTGTGTGATTCATTCCACTGTATTTCCGTGATAGCTACTACATCGTAGTTATCCCGATGCACAATAGCTTCCGGTTCCTCCTGCTTATTGCTCATGCTGTAAGCATCGGTGTAGACACACTTCAGTTGGGCTAAAGGCCCTGCCACCTTTTCACAGGGAAAAGTCCTAATTTCTTCCAGGCCATTTTTTCAGGGGCTTTCATGGTTACTAACCTGTCTGTGACCCTTGCACCTTGGTTGCTATATTAAACTCCATCCCCTGCCTCCACTGGGACAGTAGTCTGAAGAGTCTCACTAGTGCACCATCCCACACGTGTCGGCGCTTCAACCACAGGCTCATCTCTAGTGAGCTGTGTTATATCCCCTTTCTCCCTTTCCCCCTTCAAATCTAGTTTAAAGCCCTGTCTATGAGCCCTGCTAACTCTTGTCCCAGGAACCTTTTCTCCCACTGACAGACACACACCCCATCTGTTGCCACCAAAGCTGGTGAAGTGTAAATTGATCCATGATTAAAAAACCCAAGTCCTGCCTGTGGCACTAGTCTCTGAGCCAGACATTGGTCTGTTGGCTCTTTCTGTTTATTGCCTCAGATCTCCCTGCAACTGGCGGGATAGAGGAGAACACCACTTTTGCTCCAGATCCCTTTAGCAGCTGTTCCAAGCCCCTGAAATCCCTCTTCATTGTTCTCAAACTACCTGCTGCAATCTCATCACTGCCTACCTGAAAGACCATCAACGGGTAGTAGTCAGAGGGTTTAACTAGGGTAGGGAGTTTTCTCTGAATGTCCTTGACCCAGGCTCCTGGCAGGCAGCAGACTTCCCTGAGGAGTGGGTCTCGTCTGCAAATAGGACCTTCCATTCCCTTCAGAAGTGAGTCCCCTATGACAAGGACATGTCTGTCTTTCTTTCTTGAAGATGTTTTAATGCATGGCTTCCTCTAATTGAGCCTTGGCGGTGCCTCCGAGCTAGATGAGTTGTCTTCTTGCTCTTTGCTCAGTTCCCCTTGCAGAACTTCATACCTGTTTTGCAAGGGCACATGGGAAGGTGGAGCAGTTACTGGGGGAGGGCATGCCTGCCACGCCTGTTGGGCCAGGAAGAGACAAGTTTCCATTCTGGTTGGTCCCTATCCTCTAGGTCCACCCATTTGCTACGCCTGGCATAGAGAGACTAGGGAGCTCTTTGCCTCCCTCTCATGAGCTTCTTCTACCTGTTGGACCTGCCTCAGGGAAGGCAGGGTATGGCTCCAGTGGTCTATCTCATTGTCACACTCCCTGATCGTTCTCAGTCTCCTCCGTTACCTCCTCCCTGAGCACCACTGTGCAGAGGAGCTCCTCTACTTGGGCACACGTCCCACAGGCCTGCTCACTGTTGTCATCAGACATTGGCGTAAGAGCAGGGCACAGCCTGCAGCTCGACACCTGGATGGCAGCGTGCTCCCACCTTTGCACTGCCTGGCAAGCTGCGTCTGCCTTGGTGGGTGCATGGCTGTGGGAGGCCATGGCTCTCTGCCTAGTGGTAACCATTGCTAACTGGCTGCTCTGGCCGAATCTCAGCACCTTTCCTGCTCGAACTGCCATGCCAACTGCAGTGTCACGCCCTGTTTGCCCGTCCTGTTCGCCGCGCTCCGGGTCGCTCGCGCTCCCTGGGGGCTGCTTTTCTACCTGAGGGGCTTAACCATCACTCTTGTCCTCGCCCACAGTGAGTCAGTGCTGACCGCCGTCAGGAGCTCACATTTCCCTTTCTGGGGCAGGGGCACCCTCTCTTTCCCCGGGCTTTTTTTGCCATCATGCTTGGTTATTTTCTTTTCCACGGTTTAGCCGCTTTTGTCACTTCAGCAAGGTCATGGATGAAACTGGGCCTGTGAATGACAAATACCTCCTGTATCTTTCATATGGACAAGTCTGAGGTTGCCTGCTCTTTTCTCAGGCCTGAAAAGCTGACAGGAAAACCCAACTAGCCAGAATGGTTAATTAATAGCTACTGCTTGAAGGTGTATATGTACAAGCATGCATATGTTATTAGCTGTCAGGCTTTCAAATTAGCTCTTCAGAAAAGGAAGATATGTTAATTTCTTTTTATGACGCAGAAGTGTTCATCAAAGTCAAGTTTGTACATCAGAAAGCATATCATATTGCAGCACAGTATGTTCATAGAGAGAAACCAGCTTTGGCAGTACTGGCTGCCTCGTTGAGTGCAGAAAGTCCTCGTGGCAGTGATTGGCAGGGTTGAGTTCCACAGGCCACAGCGTGGAAAAGTTTTCAGCCTCGCATGTTGAAATCTACATCCAAACCTTACCCTCTTGCCATTCCCATTCCCTTGCTATTCCACTGATATGAAAAGAGAGCAGAGGGAGCCTAGAGTGGAAGAGACACTAAACCCCTTGTCTAGATGAGTACATTATGGACCTCCATTTATGTGAGTGAACCTAGGCCTAGCTGGGTGAGTTCGAATATAAATGAGATGGTTCCAGGCAGCTCCATTAGACACAAGTGCAAGGCTACAAATAGCAAGAGAATATGAGTCTTGGCACACTGTGTTAGTAAAACTTTCACAGTGGTTTTGTTTTAGTTCTCCTATTACACGGTAAGTTCACCTTAGGAAGAAAGAAACAGTCTCTCCTGAATGCAGTGCCTGCAGAAATCTCTGATAAATGCAAATGCAGTGAACTATTTCTTCTTCAACAGACTTCTCCTGACCTGAGGTCTGTGTTTTTTTCCTATACGTTTGTGTTCTGCAGTTGTGAATCACTATATTTCAGTTTCATTTAAATTCAGTAGTGGGATTAGAAACTAACTCTCGAAAAGACAGTCTCTGTATTATGGTATTGGATTTTGTTTATATTCCTCAGTGCAAAAATTATCATAGACTTAAATTGTTTTCCTATATTTGAACTCCTGTTACAGAGTATGTATATACTGCATCTTGAGGCATGCAATGTTTCTAGTGTATTTTGTATAGTGTTACAGATTTTAGTGAATTTATGTCATCCTGATGGTCTTTGAAGGAGTTATAATTTCAGATTTACCCATCTACTTGCAGTTAGGGATCGCAGACGGTGGCAACCAATGTCAGATGGGATATGTATTCATAAACCTTTTAACTCTGATGCTTTGTATTGTAGCATTCGAATATTTTAATCAAAAGAGAGAAGTGATAAGGAGGATTTATGCATATTATTTGGAATACTTTTTATACACATTGTGTAAAGTGGGGAACCTGATTGGAAAGAGCTAGCGATTTCTCAAAATAAGCTTTAAAATAATAGGATGATTTCATTGTGAATAAAAAATCTTTGAAATTCACTTAAATTCCCTTCCTCACTTAAATAAAAAACTAGTTAAAGGTTAGTGGCAAAAAGTTACAAGTTACTTTTTTATACCAGTCTAGCAATGGTTGGTCTTCAGTGTGAACTATAGCAATACAGGATTTAGCATTCCT
>NW_010162942.1:4232-63138 GCF_000695765.1 Mesitornis unicolor
GTTAAGGTGTTTAGTGCTTATGGAAGGTAAAATATATTTGTTCAAGTATTTTTTAAAAGTACTATTAAGTGCGCATGTGTTGGATACAGATACACGACTTTTGTGGTCTGAGTTTATAGAATGTGAGCTAGGTCTCATCCTCAGCTGTCGCAACTAAACTTGTAAGGCTTCTTTTCCTGTCAGTCTCAGTACAAGTGTGTTAACATAGCCAGATGAAACATGAGGAAATAATTTTACCACTTTTTGTGTTTATCTGTAGACATATAGGCTGTTGCCCCGTTGCTGTGGTCATTGTGGCTTAACCTTTGCTAACAGCCAAATGCCCACACAGCTTCATGCTCACTCCCCTCCTTAGTAAGGCAGGGGGAGAAAATAGGATGAGAAAGCCTTTGGGTTGAGATAAAGAGACGGAAGTTCCTTAACAATTACTGTTGCATGCAAGACAGATGCAACTTGGGAAAATAATTTTTATTCCCAACTAAAATAGATTCAGGTGTTACAAACCAAAAAGACAGAAATTAAATTAACACATTCCTTCCCCCTTTTTCCATACTTAACCTCCTTTCCTCCAGACTCCTTTCCCCTTCCTGAGTGGCTCTGGGAATGGCAGGTATGGCCACTATGCAGTGGATTTTCTCTGCCTCTCCTTCCGTCTCTCACTTTCCCCTGCTCCCCCATGGTCTCTCCCACAGGCTACCAGGGAATCCCTGCTCTAATGCCCGGGGCACCTCCTTGTCCTACTCCTTCTCTCTCCCTGTTTTTCACATTGCTGGTTTTTGGACTTTTTTTCTTCTTCCTCCTCTGCCCTTGTTTAAATACGCTCTCACAGGGGCTCCACCAGCATCTCTGATGGGCTCAGCTGTGGAGTGGCTGTTGCAGAGCTGCCTGGAAGCAAACGAAACCAGCTGGAACCATTCATGTCCAGCACAGGGCAGCCCAGTCTCTCCTCGGAAACTCCTGCTGATCCCCTGCTGCCAACACCTCACCAGGTAAATGCAACACAGGGATAGAAGGAAAGTCACCATAGGCAGGAGTGATTAGGGAGTAGAAAAAAAGAAAAGGTGGGCTTGTGTATTTTAAATTGTTAGGCACATTGGACAAGCTCCTGGTATGAGACTGGCTTGGGAACTTACCAATGAAATTGTGTTACAAATTGTATGATAAAATGATCTTGTAAGAAAACACCTACAGTCTGGAGAGACTGCATCAGACAGCCTAGAGAAGGAGAAAGCTACAAAACTGAATTTGCAGGACAGAGGGTAATATGTGAAAGAGAAATTTATTTTGCCTTCCTGTATCTTGTATCTCTGCCATGTGCCTGCTGCAAGCTTATCTTCTGCTTATTCTTATGGAGAGTTTTATGTGCAGTTAATTCTGTGAACTAGCAGCTAGGATATTTTTGTAGCATACATGTATTTCCCAGAAGTGCTGGTATATAAAGATCTGGGAATAACCATTACGATTTGTGAGAGTCTTGTTCTTCCCTACAGGATATTGTAAATAACTTACAATAATTTGGACTTGAGCAAAAAGGAATTAAGAAGTTGACTGCTGCTAATGAATACTAATGATTGCTGGAAACATGATCAATGTGAGGCATATATTATTAGTGAAGGTGCCCTTCTAAAACTTCATTAATCACCAAGATACCTAGGAAGCAATGAATAATACCTTGATATTTGGCAACAGCTAAATGAAGAGCCAGTTTGAAATAAGTGTTAAATTCTGTGTTCCTGTCTCATGCTGATGCGACGCAAGATTTCTTTAAGAGTTCGTGCTGACATAAGTAAAAGATGTTTAGTGCCCTGTTGGTGCTTCAGTATGCAAGTGTATCTGAATAAATGACTAATCCTGTTCAAGTCAACCAGGTAACATGTGAGTTTACAGTTAAACATGTATTCAAATACAAGTCCGTAAGGTCTTCCATATGGGCAGAGCAAGGCAATATATGATCAATGAGATTGTACCTTCTTCTGAAATCCCATATCATACAAAGCTACCTCCTTCTATTTTTCCCTAGTTAAACACAATCACCACAACAAAAAAATCTCTGAAGTTAAATACTTGTTAAACATGTTTTCTAGTTTTAGCTGTTTTAATGACCATAGTGGTGCTATTTGTTTTCATATGTCTGTTTCTCTGTCTTCATATAACCTACAAACATCTTTCATGTAATGGCTTTATTACTGCCTTTCCCCCTCCCCAGAAATCTCTTGATAAATCCATTAGGAATTATATAATTTTCATTCAACTTCTCTTGGTGTGGCATTGTCCTTAAAGTTTTCCTTCTCAATAGCAAAATCTTTTAAATGGAGTCTTTCAAATGCAAATTCTTTGTGGATGTACATATTTTATAAAGAAGGTTTTAAAGCTCTTACAAATGACAGGTGGAGGAAAGTTCTGTTTCAGACCCAAAGAAAGCTTTTTGCAGCTGATAACTTGTCTAGTTTTTCTGTCTATTTGTCAAACAAAATTTGCAACCTCAGTAAAAGCATCAGAGCCTATGTTTACCTACTCACTCGGCTTTTAGTGCATTTGTGAGAACAAGACTGGAGTTAATAGATTAAAACCAAACAAAAAACCACCAACCTAAACCCCCCCAAAAAAATCCCAAATATAACCCCAACCCGCCCAGTTTACTGATAATTTGGGGCCATCATACAAGTTGGTATGTATAATGACCAGTAAAAAGGCTGTAGATATTGGACTTTCTGATTCAGTTTGTGCCACCAAGGACAGTAACAAATGTGTACAGACCTTATTTTTTTTCTTCTGTTTCCTGACATTTCTTACAGATCCCACAATGATATTAAAACTTTCAGGGGAAAAAAATTACCAATTTTGGTTGAGAAGTGTACACTTTTAATAAAATTCTATACATGCTTAGCTTACCAAATTGGGGCCTGGTTTTTATCTTTGTCCATCTGTTATTTTTCAGAATGCAAAGATTTTAAAGTTTTCTTACTCTGCATCAGGTATTTCTTCCCTAGCTCAACTTAATTTTTCAAATTACTAAACAGAGAATGTGCCAGGAAAGTTTTAGTTACTTTTCATGTTGAAGTTATTTCAAATGTATGTTTGCAACCTGTTACTTGATTATTCGTTCAGTCTTACTAATGGTATCAATAATAAGGTATGAATTTATAGGAAAGGGGTTAGCTGTTTGAAGCTTATTCCTGTCTAGCAATGTTTAAACTTAACTTAGCTAGGGATGTTTTATTTCTTTCTAAGAATCTGCACAGATTTAATAATTTCAGTTCAGAATGTCATTCACGTGAAATTTTTCAATATCAATGTGTAGAGGAACCCTTTTAGCACAGTCTAATCGATTGATCCCTTTGACAGTGTCTATGATCTACAGTTAGTCCAGATTTGATTTTTGTTTCCTATTTTACATTGTTCTCTTCCATTTCATTTCTAGAAAATAATTTTCACTTCTTTGTCCTCCTTGTTGTCTTGAAGTTTCCTATCTAGTTTGTTCATTTAAGTAACAAGCAGGCCATCTTACTTGTGTCAAGAACTTTAGACTTCTTCAGCGCTATGTACTGTATTTTTACTCTTTAGTAATTAGTTTCTTCAGCAATTCACTTAGCAACTGATCTTCCTAGGAAGTGGCATTAGATCCCATTGATAATAACCTGCTCTGGAGAATTCTTTGAAGAAGTTTATCTTTCGCAAGTGTGATTTTTTTTCTTCTGAGCTTTCTTGTTTTCAGTTAGACGCCTCACAGTAAAATATCTTATAGGAATGCAAAAATTCTCAGTTTGGAAACTTAAATGCTCTAAGAGAATTAGCTTTTTTACTGTTCTGTAGGGATGAAATCAGAGCTATTTTGATAGTCTTCCACAGTTTCCCAGGTAATTTACATTTGGTGCTGATACAAGAAAGGGGAGAATAGGCAAAGCAAAGGTTTATGTGGGTCTTCTGCATCTAATGGTGAGGTTCACAGCAGAAATTCACTGGGAATATCTACCTCTGCCACTAGGTTTCTGTGTACACTGAGAATAAAGCAAACTGGTGACATCTTTACTCCATTGTGCCATCACTGGTGCTATCTGTCCTTGCAGAAAAAATAGCAGCAGTCATCTTTAGACACAGAATAAGCTGCTAGGTGTATAGGTGTGACAGTAAACATTTTTATCTTTATTCCTTGAATCACGTACTAGACCTACGGTAAATTTGTAGCAGTGGCAGTAAATATTTTTAGCTTTATCCCCTGGATAACATATTAGATCTATGGTAAATTTAGCATCTTCTTTTCTGGACCATTTTTATTTTTCTACCATACATAGAGTAGATAGTGCTAATGGTTAATATTTTGATGTCATGCTCTAAGGTTCATCACTTTCCCTTAGGTGTTCATACAATGAAAGTTTCAAGGGAAGCTGTTTTTCTCAATGAAGTAACATACTTGCTTTCTTACTATCTTCTTTTGTCTCTGTTTCCAAAAGAAGTGGTTTCTGGGAGAAAACTTCCTTGTGGAAAACTTCAATGTTCATTACCACTGTGAGGTGCAGAGCGTTCTAGCAGTGCTGATCTCTGAGCCCAGAATTTTTGGTCAAAAGAAGTATTCTGCATATGGAAAGTTTGTACCTGAAGCTGGAATCTGTGGCTCAGGAAGAAGGAATTAGTCTGTCAGTGTAGCTACGATTATTTTGTGGAACTGTTTTTCCCTGTAATTCTAGAATATAAAAAGTGGGTTAGGCTGAACCCAAGGGTTTTGAGGTGAGGCATTATCTGGCTATGGAGGAGCCCTTGTCTCCTTCCCTTAAATGCCTCAGAAATTTGCAGGCCTCTAGTTTTCCTCTATTTTTACAAATGTACATGAAGAAAAAAACACATTTGTAAATTATAGTATTGTTAATGAACAGTTATAGAAAGTAACTCAATTGCTTCTATTGAGTGAATAATGTAATTTTGTATTAATAATAGTGTATTTACTGATGTGGAATAATATATCTGAGTAAAACACATGGTTACTCTTATAAAAAGATCATACAGCCTGACAATCTGAGTGTAAAAGATAAGGAAACAGATTGACTGTGGTTCACAGAAGTTTGCTATGGACAAAATTCTTCTCAGCACATTATGGTCACAAATTGTCACTCATATGTTTCAATGATAAATATTTAATTATCCTGTAATAATTCAATAATTTGTTTTTATACTTTATTTTAAACAGTGATTATTTTGTAATTAAATATTAATTTAATAACATGATTATGTTTGTGTTGTAGCACAGAATTAACATTAATTATGAAATATTTCAGATGAAGCAGTTTGAAGTAGTAACCTCACCCTTTTCCCAAGAGAAACTTAACAATTGTCCTCAGAATGTACTCTGCAGTAGTAAAACGGGATAATCTCATGCATGAATTATGACAGACTTGTGGGGACTAAGGTAGTTTATTGGCATTTATAAATGTATAAAAGAATAATTCTGGCTTTAACACACACTTAATACTATAGCAGGGACTGATGATTCTTATACTAGTTATGACTCACACTAGAAATTAGCTTTCGGATACTACTGTGTGTTTAAGATGCTGATCTTCATGTGCCAAGAAACTGCAACTGCACAAGAAGCGTTCTGTGATGGAATGATGGGGTTAAAATTGTGCACTCCCAGGCTTGCAGTGACTGTTTATAGGATGCCAAATAGATCTGGTGTTTTGGTTACTAAATGAGTCTTGTCTGTGTCTAATGTATTCTGGAAAAGGAAAACATTGGCGACTAGATAAATATTTTAAAAGGTCCTACTTATTAAATTTTGAGGTATTAATTTTTGAGGCAATATCATAGAAACATAGAATGTACTGGGTGGGAAGGGACCTTTAAAGATCATTAAGTCCACCCCACCTGCAGTAAGCAGGGACAATGTCACCAGATCAGGTTGCTCAGAGCCCCATCAAGCCTGACCTTGAATATCTCCAGGGATGGGGCCTCCACCGCCTCTCTGGGCAACCTGTTCCAGTGATCTACCACCCTCATACTGAAGAACTTTTTCCAAATATCCAACCTAAATCTACCCTTTTCTAGTTTAAAACCGTTACCCTTCATCCTATTGCTACATGCCCTAGTGAACAGTTCTTCCCCAGATTTCTTATAGGCACCTTTCAGGAAGGTCACTATAAGGTTCCCCCTGGAGCCTTCTCTTCTCCAGTCTGAACAACCTCAACTCTCTCAGCCTGTCTTTGTAGGAGAGGTGCTCCAAGTCCTATGATCATCTTTGTGGCCCTCCTCTGGACCCACTCCAGCACTTCGATGTCCTTTTTGTATTGGAGACTTCAAAGCTGAACACAGTACTCTAGGTGAGGTCTCACCAGAGCAGAGCAGAGGGGCAGAATCACCTCACTCATCCTGCTGGCCACACTTCTTTTGATTTGATTATGAGTATTGAAGTTCCGTGGAAGGGCTGAATCTAGCTAACAGTACTGTTTACCTGTGCCTATAGCATGCTTTTTGTATTATTTTTACACCAAACAGAGAGAAAATAGTTACCTTTAACAAATAAACCTTCTCTCTATACTTGACTTGATGTGGAATTGTGAATTATGCTGGGGTTTTCCAAGCACTGGAAAAAAATTCAGTCTGAAGGTGGATTTACTATGGAAAAGATTGCTTCTTAGCAATATGGAATAGTGTGTTTTGAGAGTGTGCAACTCTTCTTAAAACGTTATTCCATCCTATAGTCTTTTTTTTTTTTTGCTGTATTTCTCCTTGCCAAATTGCCTTGTCTCTGGTTAGGCTGAGAGTTGTATTACTTAAGATACTGCCTAAAGTCACATAACGCAGAGTCACAGGTTATTTAGAGAATTATTAAAAGAAACAGGTTATTTCAAAACAAATGGAACTTGCTCTTACAGAAACAAGAGTCTCTTTTCCTCCTAGTTTATCCTGGTGGATTTCTGATACTCTTTTCGGTAGTTCATTACATGACTGAGTTCAACAACATAACCTTGGTATTCGCAGTGTATTAACAGGAATGTTTTACATCATAGTATCTGAAATAGTGGATAGCACTTCGTAATCTGTTTTCCTCCCTTAGCATTGCCATTGTTCCTTATCAATCTGTTGCAGTTGCAGAGTGTAAGTCACAGTATTTGAAGCTATTTATAGTGAGCTTTGTGAAAGGTCAAATACCTCAGGCTATTTAGATGTTTTCATTAACAATATTATTTCCAGTTTTCATACTGTTAGAAAATAAGCCAAACAAATATTTTTTAGAGAATAATATTTAGATTTTTTTAAAATGAGTATTGCTTATTATCTTAGTTTGACAAATTCTTTTCTCACAGAAAAACAGGTAACAAAAATAGTTATCGTTCCTTTTTATATATTTTTTTCTGATTTTGTATTGAAGAGTCCATACATTATAAATATAGTCAGCATTATTCACAAATGCTGAATTGATTCGTTTGGTCTGGAACTAGAATATCCACATGGTACTTAAATAAAGACGAAACCTGGAAAGCTGGTATCAAAAACTTGAGGAATGAATAGAACCTAATATTGCACATTTGTTATTAACATTAACAGAAATATGAAAATACTCCTTTTCAGGTTATGTCATAGCTCTCTGAGGTGTTTGTTGTTTGCCTTTGGGGCAGAAATCACCTGTCTTCATATTGAGATTCGCATCCCAGAAGCCCTGTGTGTGATAGGTCCTAAATACTTTCTTCAAACACAGCTGTGCTCTCTCTTTTCTGTAATATTGCATCTTCCAAATGAAAAGAGTGCTGTAACCCCACTTTCACAGAGCAGTTCTGCTTCCATCTGTATGGTCACTTGTGCAAGTCTGAAGTCTGGTGCTTTACCATTGATTGACCTGATTCAACTAACTGATTCAGGAAAAGCAGGTCCAATCCCCATCTCCTTCTCCAGAAAAATGGTTATTCTGGGTTAGCACATTGAATAACATCCTCAAGGGATCAGACAAGCTGCAGCCTGTCCATGTGAAGATTGTGGCCAGGAGCAAGGTTGAATGGGAAAAAAAGATTTGATAGATAGAAAAGGGAACAGAAGATGAGCTCCACAGCAGCATGTAAACTTTTAATGTATTTAGGTCTTATATAATTGGACCTGAAAAAGAATATGAGACACATTAACTGGGCTGGAAGGAGAGAGAGAACACCCTTTCTCTAACTTAGTAGTGAAGACAAATGCTGCTGAGGTAGAGATCAAACAGAAGAGCATGCTTATTCTAGCTTAGGTCTAGTCTCACCAGTTCATGGATAAATGTGGAACTCTGCCTTTTTCCACTCCCAGCTGTGCTTTTGAATGAAAGTAGCATCTGGTGCTGTGTTTTATGCTGTCATACCTTCCCAAATGTTCCCTTTGGGGGACATAGAAAGAGAGCATCTATACTGAAGATTCTGCAGGGAATCTGTGAGAGATGGTACCAACCTGCTCGGCTCTGATAAGACTGTGATCCTTCTGGGCATGAGCAGAAAAGCATGTCTGTAACACTTGAAATATTACTGGTGAAAATGTTATGCGGTTGTAGGGAGTAGATGAGAATGTTGAGAGTTGTTCATGTGGTTAAAACACATAAATTCCACTTAAATTTTACTTCTGGTGCATATATCTGCTTTTGAAACTGCACGACCTCCTGTCTAGTGTGATGAGATTTAGAAAGGCTCATTTGGTGTTTCTAATTAAGGTTTTGCACATTTGAAAATTCAGAGTGTCTTCCCAGTAGGATTTAAAGAATGGGTGGTATGGATCTTAGGAAACTGAGGCACTAAAAAGTACATAATGATGGACGAGCCACTTAGAACTAGTTGAATAACAGGAAATACTGACTGCAGATGCATGTCCTCTCTGGACTCCTCCAAGTCACCTGACTTAAATGTGAACATGAGGCTTTCAATTTTCTGAGAAATTGTTTTCCTAATGATTTTTGTTCTTCACTACATTTTAGTAGTTTTTTGTGTTCTCTTACAAATACGTTTTGAGGAATAGTCTTCTATTATCTTTTGAGTAGTTTTCCAAAGGCCTTAGGGAAGTACCAGTTTTCACCCTGGGGAAGTATGCACATCAGCTCCATTTGTAGCTGGTGGAGAGTTCTTTCTCCTCAAAAGCAAACAGAATTCTGTACTGCTCAAGCAAGTTGATCATATGGTTTTGATCTGTTCCCCATCTGTTTGTTTAACATCTGAAAAATATATTCCACTTCAGCTAATTCATTGAAGGAAATATAATCAAAAGAGAACAGAGAAGTTGCGTTCAAAAATGAACAAGCTAATCCAAGTTTTGTCTGGGCTTCCTGTACATTTTAGGCAGTTCTTCTATTTATGAGAGTGGTAGTGCTGAATATTGAAGCAGTGGATTGGAGTTGACTTAAAAATGTTCTGATGGAAACACTGTTCAAAAGGAGGAAGTAGCAAAGCAAGCTGCTGTGGTTTAATATGAAATTGAATACTTGCATACGTATTTTATTGATTCTCTGAATATGCTCAATGTGAACTTGAATAGTTTGAGTCATACAGATGTGCACTTCATGAAAGACTCTGAGGCTTCTTCTGCACAGCCTAATTCCTAAGGTCTTATTTAATACTGCAGCCATCTTATGCCACTTTTATATGGGTTAAGCTCTGATCATCATGCCTGTTAGGAATTGTTTATTTTTCACTTACCTTTTCCTTTGCATTTGTTTAATTAAAAGATCTCTCAAGAAGACACAGTACTACAGTGCTTTTGCCATTATTATATATATGTACTTCTCCTAAATCCCAGGACAATTACTGGAGAATTCTGCAAACAGCTTACCTCCCTGCCTCTGAATCTGTTTCCCACATTAACAGATTGCCCTTCAGCCTGTAATACATTCAAAGTCTGGTTTATAATACCATAAACAGTAACATAACTGAAGTAAATCTCACTAACAGTGCAATTTACATCAATTGTTAGTGTTAATTTATGATCAGACTTTATTAAATCAATTTAGTTTTATAAAAGAACTGTAAATTAATTCTGTGATTTGGGAGCACACTGAAGTTATTACTGCACAGCACCTTATTAAAACATTTGAACACTTCTTGCCTGTACAAATGCACTGTGATGCTCTGATAGTCTCAATGGTTTTTAACTGTACTACTGCAATAGTATAATGATTTTCTTTAGTAAAGAGAAAATTCAGGTGATGATTATACATTTTCCATTTAATTATGTCCTATATTTGATTGCATAGATATACTGAGCCCCTTTCAGTTTATTATTCATAGTTCTTAAGGGAATCTTCTCTTGACAGTCTCAAGCATTTGTGTGTTATGCCCATTACTGTTTGCCATTGCTATTCAAAGAAATAGCAGTCTATAGACACTCTGTTAGACAATTCTTATTCTATCATGTCAAATAGTAGGAGGCAACAAGAAAAACACCAAATTTGACATTGTTTTTCTTCTAAAATCTGGGAGAAAGAAAATAGCCTGTGAAATCGTTAAATATAAATTTGGAAAAAAAACTTCTTATATTCAAAAAGACATCAGTTTTATTCCTTTGTATGTTAAAATGTCATCACTGATGTAAAACACAGGATGTTAATGAAGATGGAGCAGATATCTTGATGTGAAAAGGTAAATTTAACACCTAACAGGTGTTAAAAGCCATAAATAACAAATGGCTCAGCAGTAATTTAATCCTTTGTCAATCAAAGTGTTCACTATTGAGAAAACATCTTGCAGAGAATGCTATGTTTAATGTTTTTAAAGCTTGTTAGTTTGAGAGGCAAAGCGTAATTTTACTAACTCTGAGCATGGTGCATTTCAAACTGTGAACCCTCAAATATCAAAAAAGATGAGGTTTATTGCTGCTAGTCATATTTTCTTGTTATTCAAGAATTCTGTACAAATAACACAATGGCAAATAGACAAAGCACTTTCAGATTCAGTATCTTTGTAATAGTTATTGGTGTTCTAGGTTGGTCTTACTGTATGATAAATAATTCAAAAGATTCTCAGAAAAGTACTTTAAAATTGTATGGAAATTAAAATAATTATAGTATGGGTGAAAAGTACAGTAAAATATTTAACCGTTCTTTGACTTGGTTTTATTGCAATCTGTTTTCCTCACAAACAGTCTCAGTGAAAAATAAATTGAGGTTTAGGTTGATGTGGGAGAGGAAAGGACACGTGTCACATTTCTGTGTAGCTGTGTTAGGTACTTTGAGAGATTGTGGTAATTGCAGTCTTCGGTCAGCTGTGCAAGTGCTTAACTGGGAGCTCATAAACAGTCACAGGCTAGCGACAGATGTCCTCTTCTGCATCTAGTTTTGCCTATGGAAGCAATTATCATCTGTAAGTGATGCCCTCCTCCCTGCTGTTCTCCCCTGTAGGGTCTTCTCTCCTACCAGCACAATTGCTCTTTTGAAAGCTCCCTGACCCATTTCAGTCAGAAAGCTGGATTCAGAGAGACTTGCTCTAGAAACTGGCTAAAGTCATCCTGCTCATTCTGATTGAAAGCAAGTGAGAATTGCATTCACAAAAGTTAGCTTTTGGAGGAGGAGGTAGGAACAGATGTAATAAACTTGGCAACAGTTTTTTGCCTGGCACATCTGGGTCTGGAAGAAAATGTGTCCTCGTCTGTTTGACAGAATGGTCTCAATTTGGCTGACAACCTGGGGAGCTCTGCCTATCTCCTGCAGAAGCAGTCACTTGGTTGTGCGCCTGTACCAAGCTATCTAGCATTTGCTCAGGTCACGCTGAGTTCTCAAGCAGGAATGCTGTTTGCATGAGATGTGAATCTGATTTTGAGGACAATCTCTGAATTGTCCTTTTCTCCCAGTGAATATAATTAAGTATGGTTCAGTAGGTTAATTCTCATACTTCAGCACGTTCTGGTTGAGGATTAGGGTAAAATATATGCCGACACATAGTTTTGCCATAATTCATTGCCGTGAGGTGAGGTATATTGATGACTGCAGTAATCATGAGCCTACTGAAAGTAGAAATCATGCTTCAGAAACCTCCAGGGAAAGTTAAGTCTTCTCTTTTTATAAGGACAATCATTTGTTTTTGTTGGCTTAAATGCTCAGCAACACAAAAGGAAACAAAATAACAGCAAAAGAGCACAGTATTGTTAATTCTTTTTAAAGTTCAGGAGAAAAGTGTTAAAAATTGACAGAATGAGTGTCCATAATATAGCATAAGGAAACAAATATAGGCTTTTGTCAGTCACTTTTTAGTTTTCCAGAGAGTGGGACAACTTAAAGTTGTATACTGTATATATTTTTTTAAGTTTTAAAAAAGTGTGTTACATTTTTGGGTTGTAAGTTTGCCAGGAAAAAATCTATTTATTATCCAAGTCTGATGTCACTGAGTAGATACCCTGCTGGCTTCATTTACGGTAAGCAGTTCTGCAAAAGCATACACAACTTTTTTTCCTTTCCATCTGCTGTTCAGTTAAATTCCTATTACATTTGGTTGGTATTTATATAAATTGTTGATAAGTTCTTTATTATTGCTTCAGACAGTAACTATTCAGTTTTCAAGATCCCTTTTCCCAAATTAACAGTGAGGGCTCACGCTGTTTTCAATTATTACAATTCATTCTATTTGCTTTGTGAAGGATGCTTTTCTGAATTTCAGTGAGGCACCAAAAATAAGTTTTCCTTAAAATCAGTAGAATATTAAGAAGAGCATTTGTATGTTACTGCTTGTACTGTGGGTACCTTTGGGCTTACTCCTCTTTTCTTTGAAAGCCAGCGCCTACTGAGTTCAAAGTGGGTAGGGTCAGGGCCTCAGTGAAACAGAGAATAGCCTTCACAGAACAGCCTGTGCTATTATGCCAAGCTCTGCCTCTGAGTTATTACTGCAATCTCAGCACAGCCTAAGCAGGTGGATTCGAGTACATCTGCCATCATATAGCGGATGATACGCAAAAGAGTGACTGGTGAGAGTTCTGGTGGCTCATTTTGTTGATTGTAGGATTTGATTGCCTGAGCTGCTCACTTTGCATATATTGAGTGAGGAAACAGGTATTCTGTAGCAACACATTGTGAGCGTGGTGGAATCTAAGAGGAAGGTTTGAGAACTTGCTTATGCTATTTAATGTCCTAATGCATGCAATAGATTTTCAGTCCCAGGGATAGGACTGTGGTTGGGGTATTTTTCGGTTTATTTTGTTTGGGATCTTTTTGACTGTGAAGGCTGGTTTGGCCCACTTCTATTGCTTGCATGAAATTGAAATAGTATTTGAAGTGGTGGGCAACAGTACAACACCCTCAGTCAGAAAATAGAAATGGGTCTATAGCTGCAATCACTATTTATGTCTGCGTGGGAAGTGTGTGCAATCCTAGTACAGACTGCATTGTGGTCAATAACTTGCACTTACTGTAGTTCAAACGATACACATGCAGGCTGTCAAGGGTGACACATTTATCTAATGCCTTCTGACAGATTCAGCGCAGTTCTTAGCTGGCAGACGCGCTGTTTGGACCAAATGTTCCAACACCAACGCGTTAGGCAAAGAGCCAGCAACTGTTTGTCATGGAAATATAAATAACTGATACCACAGCAGTGGTGTCTTGCTGCAGAAAAGTCTGTTTTCTGTTAGAAACACAGTGCACTGGTTGTATTTGAAGCATAGAGGATGAAGTAATATGTATATTTTTAAATTGCATGTTCAAGTGTCAAAGAACAATTAGTAATATTATTATAAATTCTGTAATATTTAAAAATGCATGCTATGTATCTTGGATTCTTTGAAGCTGCTTTTCTTTGTGTATTTGAGCATTGTGTGGCAGAGTTTGGACCCTTCTCAGTGCAAGTATATAGCTTCTGCTTCAGTTGTAATCTTCCTGCCTGTTGAGACAGAGAGCACCTGGGATGACATAAGTAGGGAGAAGACTGACCCTTAGAAGTGAAGCCTAGAGTCAAGGTTGAGATCCTTTCCCACTTTATTTCACGTTGGCCATATGCATGTGTCCACTGCTGGCCAGGCTCCAATACAGGAGAGCAAAGCTGCTCTCTTTGTATATGTGTGGAAGCAGGGCAGTCGAGCCATTCTGACTAAGACCCCCTCACCTGTCCTGCATTAAAGTGCAGGTATCATATTCCCAAGAAAATATGTATCTGTCCAACTGCTATGATACAGGATCAGGAATACATTTTTTCAAGGAAATTAAATTGCCAAGGTATCGTCATAGCAGCCTGGATGTTTAGAGCCAGCCTACTGCAGAATAGAAAATTATAAATTTCGTATTTAGATTGGATTTGTATTTTTGTCACAATTTTCAGCTAACACAGGTAGATTACTTCCATTGTAATACAAGAGATTAAGGAGATAATGAGCAATATCTGTGTATTAAAATAATAAAAAGGTATATTAAATCTTTTCTGATTAAGATAGTTTTTCTGTACTTGCCTTCCTCCTTTTTTAGTGAAAGTAGGTCTTTCAGAATGCCTAGGCTGTGTATTGTTTATTTGGCTTGGAACACTGTTAGCAACATATTGAACCAAGTAAAAACATTTCAGTGCAATATCTCTGCTTGTGATAAAAGTTAATAAAGTTACAGCCTCCCACTTTAAATCAACTCTTCTATTCTTAATTCATTTGTGCTCATGTCCTAATCAATAGAGGCACTTTTGCTGAAATTCAGCAGTTGTTAGAAAGCAAATCTGCTACAGTAAAGGCTTAGGACAAAACTGAGAGTGCAAAATGACGTCTTTCTGGGAAGACAAATTGTCATGACTGCCTGAAATTGAATTTGGATTAGTGAATTGTAATGGGACCTTTACTTATCATATCAAGTCAGTTTTTTGACTTTCACAGAAGCATCAAGAAGCAGATTACCTTGTTTAAGAATAGATCCTGACAAAAAAATCCTTGCCTCCTCCATAGGTGTGTGGCATAACTAGTGTTGCATTTTAGCTCTTTTGAATCTGAGTAAATGTGTATTTACTGTCTTAGTTTCCTGCAGTGTGGTGGGTTTTTAGTTTTGGTTTGGGTTTTTTTGTTTGTTTTGTTTGTTTGTAAGATACACATTCTGCAGTTTCTGGGAAAGCTGTTTGATAATTAAAGCTCTGCCTCTGCTATCACAAAGCAGTTCCTTATTCTTCTCTTTTGCTGTAAACAAGGATAAATGGTTATGCTCCCTTAAAGCTTAAGTCTTATGTCAGTCACATCATATAAACATATTTTCTTTTTCTCTTGCATTAGTGGCAGGAAAGAAAAATGTCAGTGCTGGTGATTTCCTTAATCTTTTTACTCGTCTCAAATCTTGGAGTCATGATACATAAACATAACCAGGACTTTGTTATCCAACCTCAAAGCTGATATGCAAAATGTAATTAATTTGGATGGTGACATCTCTCTGTAACATAGCTAGTCAATGCTTCAGCTCTTTGTTTTCTGGAAGTGTTAAAGCTGTTGTCTTATTTCACTTTATCTCTTTGCTATTACTTCTACATCTTTTGGTCCACCTCTGATGTTTGTTTCTGTGATGTATTCCACAAAAAATGGCAAAGCTGCCCGATCATAAGCAAAAGCGCTAGAAGCGTATAGGAAGTGTATGAACAAATTGCTGCTTGGCATCTTTCTTGAAAGTTGTGATCACTCTGTCTTGGCTGTTCATTAAGACAGATGCATAAAACATCAGTACTAGTCATCATTCACTGCCAGAATCATGGCTACTCCAAACATAGCTGAAAAACCCATTTTACTAATTGAGGAGGGAGTTACCAGCAATTGTTTTGATAACACTGTTTCATGGACTTCAGTCACTGAAGGGGGAAAAGTAAAAGAAGCGCTATGTATGTGGTATGTACATAGTCTAAATAATATCACCCAGAATTTCACATCATTCAATTTTTTGGGGAATTTTTTTCCCCTTTATGACCTGTTGCACTCATATTTTCAAAAGCCTGTGTGGATCTGTTTTGAACACTCCCAGTAAATGTACTAAATGAGTAGAAGTTTAATGATCATTTCCATTAAGCTGCTATAGTTACCAGTGTGTTGGTATACTTAAGTTTTACTGTTCATTTTGTATCTGTGATAGGGAGTTTGAAGTGATACGGTTATTTAGAAAGGAAAACCTTGTTTAGCTATACTGAAAGCTATATTCACAGTTGAGACTGCTCTAAATAAGGCAATATGTAATTACTGATCTTCTAATGCATAGATTCTGAACTGCAGGATGTAACACAAAAAATGTAGCAAAGAAATTCAAAAGCATTCGTATTTTAGAGTAAAAGCTCTTAACATTTTCCATCAACTCAGGTATCTGTTTCATGGAGATATTTCTATGAATTTACTTAAAATTTTGTTTGCTATACATGAAAGCAAAAGCTGAACTGTTTTATTCCTGAATAAATTTTGTGTTGAGGGGAGATGGAGAGGAAATGTTGGCAGTGTTTTTAAGAAATACAATTGTTTTTCCAAAGATAAACTTAATTCTCATCAAACTTTTTAACCAACTCTTTTAAAAGTCCCATACTGAAGAAAGATTTTGGGTTTTACAAATATACAAGAAGAATATCTGAATTTTTGAGAAAAATACTTTGATCTTGAAAAATTTCAGTGAAAGTGAAATTCAGTGAAAATGCAGTAAAAGTTTCTAATTAAAAACTCTGTGTAATGAAGAAGAATCATGTGTTCTCTGACTCACACGTTTTAATATTCTGTGTTTGAATATCCTAAAATGAATATGAATAAGTGCATTATGCATTATTTAACGTGTTAAAAACAGTATATAAAACTGTGAGCATCCTACCTATACAAGTTGTTTTCCTCCCATTGTTTCTTGTAATATCTGAGTATTTGCTAGCCTATATATTCCAAATGGCACAGTAAAACTGGGGCTTAAGAAAAACACTGCTTGTTCAGCTCTGTTGTCTAATATCTTACACAAGATTATTTAGACAAGATTCGTTGTGTTACAGGTACCAGTAATGTAGCACTTACCTCAAACTGCCTCAGTGGAGTTAAGCTCTGGTGTGTTAAGCAACACAATTAACAACTGCCATGGAGTTTGTTCTTTAGGTGAGAAGCCTGTTAAGGTGTATTACTTCATTTTGAATTGTTGTTTCATAGGGGATGTGTTTGTGGAAAAACAAACAAATGGAAACTTGCTGGTAAAGCAATAATCAGCCTTACTCCATAGCCACAGTTCTGCTTTGCAAGAGGGTTTGCAAGAAGCACATATGTTTACACAGTCCCGTACTTGCTGGTTGTGGCAGAATCAACAGATGTTTCTTGAACAACTAACTAATTGAAATGTGCAAAGATTTATGATGTTCCCTAGTTGGAAGATTTATTCTGCAATCTTGTGCTGTCCGAGGAAATTTATCTCTTGGGTAAAATATTTTCAGTGTTCTAACATTGATTTCTAATATGTTTACTGATTAGAGCAGAAACATTTACAGTAAATAAGTTATTTGTGAATTCAAGTAAGGCTTTTGTCTTTAAACAGCTTGTGCTTTTAACACATTTCTTCTCAAGCCGTAATTATCCAGTAAGTCATTTTATGATTCTTATTCTCAAGACAAACAGTACACCATAAAATTCCAGGTTGAAGGAGTCAAGAGCGTGCTTTTGATTCATTTGGGCTCTGATTGGTGTCTGGTCACAAGGGGGTAACTCTCTATACTTGAGTGATTAAGGTGACTGGGGTAGGCAGCTGGAACCCTAGGAATGTCTTTATCCTTTTGAAACAAAGTGGAAGCTAAAGAGGTGATGCTTTATGAGCGCCTCCATGTACTAGTTGAGAAGAGGTCAGGGAATGGAGAAACTATGTAAGAAATGTAACTGTAGTACTTTGCACCTTTAGGGAAAGTGAACTCCTTTCATATTCAATATTCCTTGTACACTGAAACAAGCTAGAAAATTGGAAGTACCTTCCAAGGGAAGCCATTCTTATTCCTGCGGTTTTACAGCAGAAGTGTTTCCTATGCTTTAACATTTGCTGTTGAAAATTAATCAATTCAGCTTATAATAATTTGGAACCTAAAGCTTCTCTTTTACTAAACATCACAGTATAAAAAATGCCAAACCAGCTGTTAAGGGTCTTCCACTTTTGATACGTAGAATCAACTACATTTAATATTATTTACATAAGTAGAAAGTTTAAAAGGAAACTATAAAAAGTATGTGGCCCTGTTCTTTAAGGCAAGCAATAAACATAAACTTGCTATCATATTGAAATAAACCTCGGTAGGAGTGCAACCTTGCACTTACATGTAAAGTAGTTTCTGTGCAGAGGATTTAATTCTTGTTCATTTTTTTTAATGAAGAATTTCTCTTAAGAATTAAAGGCATCATAGCCATATGGAACAAGATTTACAGCAATGGGATATAGAAGGGACATGTGCATTTTTTGAAAAATCCTCTATATTGGAATTCATTGCTATTAGTAAGAAGAGAGAACAATATTGTGTGGAAGCCCAGAAACAAATAAAAAAGCATTATTTTATTGCACCTTTGTCTTTCTTTTTTTTTTTTTTCAGGTCCTAGCATAAACTTTTTTGATTGTCTCCCAGACCGAGCTGATTCTGTTTGATGCATTTTTATCTTTGTCATTAGTACATGTGATGGTTATGGCTCAATCCTACTGTAGTCCAGTCTGACCAAACTAAAAGAACAAATTATTGGCATGGTAATAACTGGAGGCAGGCATATTTGCTTCTAATAATTGAAAGAGTTTTTTCTGTACACTTCTTGAAGTGAACCGGAGTTAAACGCATTACGTTTTTTTAATGTATTGTGCTAGATTTTGAGTCCTCTGTTCTAAGTGGAGAAATTATCATTCTGCTTGGTGTATTATAGATGTAGTCTCTTAAATAAAAGTATCTTTTAAATTTTTCCCTTCTAAATTATTGTGTTTATGCATGTATTATCTTGGGAAAAGGCATGAAGAAATGTCTCTTGCTTTTGTCATACAGATGTAAGACAGATTTTCTTTAACTTCTTGGTCAGCTTAGCAAACCAGTTACTTGACATTTTGCAAAGTACAAAAAAAATTTTTAGGATTTGTGACAATTAATATTGTTCAGCTCAGATAAATTTCATATATCTAGTGGGGCTTGTTTAGAGTTAAATCCAAAATATCTCAGTTTTAAGTGATAATGAAATCCTGTTTTATATTAGAGGATGATATGTATGTGTACAAATTGCAATTCTACTTTCAGTAAGTGGAATATAATAAAGTTAATCCTTGGTAGGATTAAAGCATGAAGATAAATATAGAAGAAACTTGGTGATATTTTATAATTTTCCTTTTTTTTATGTTCTCTTTCTGCCTTACAGACATATCAACCTCCTCATATTTTGTCATAATTATAGCTGTAGATCAAATGGCTGTGGGGCTGTGATGTTGCAAAGACTTGAGGAATGTTCCCAGTCAATAGCAGTGGTGCTTGTATGTAAAAAGAAAATAAAACAGGTGATAAAACACAATCTGTTTGCTCAGTGTTGTTGATACCCTGATTGAGATGTGAAGGGAAACATTTCATACTGGTTTAGTTTCCTGTTCAATAGAATTTAGAACATATATTTACTCAAAAAGAAAAGGTTTATCTTTCTCATTCAGTCGTGTTTGATGTGTGTTCTAAGGCAATTAAACAAGGAAGATCCACATAGCCTGAAAGTATATAAAACTACAAATGTTCACATTTGAACTGTTGAGAAAGTGATGCATGTTTGATATTCAGAGCACCTGAACGCTACTGCACAACAAATAGGTTTTATTTTCCTTGAAATTCTGCTCATTTTTTCAGAACTTGGAGTTTTGTTTTGGTAATAGGACAGTTGTAGCTTTTTAAGAAACAAAAATTGAAAATAAGCTCAGTGTACTTTAAAGGCTTGTATTTTGTCATAGTTGATGGCTCTTTATGTTGGACTTAGTATAATTCAATTATCTTTGTAAATTGTGTGCTACATGCTGGAGACTGCATTCTACTTGATGACATTCGGTACGAGGCAGCCAGTGTGGATTGCTTTGTGATAAATCTTTAAACAGTACGTGGGATTTAGGTTGACTGGTTGCATCCTACACGCTAGCATACACTGATAGAGGCTGACTGAATTTTATGCATTTACTGTCCAAGCAGAGTACTTCTTTATCTCAGTTCTGTTTGCAACTGAATCTAATTGCTAAGTCATGTGTAAATGCTAATCCTCATCAAGAAGTGGCATTGAATATTGGTTGCAATGTGCTGTAAACTAATGCAGTGTAAGAGGTTCAAAGATGAGCTGTGGCTTAAGAGGAAGAAGTATATTAAAGTTCCTTCCTCCAGAGGGATACAAAAGTCAGCCTAGCATGATAGGAGTAGTTTTAGAGCATTAATGCTGTCTTCATCATTATTAGACAAAATTGTGAGTGTGAAACTGCTGTAATTATACTGATCTCAGATCTGAGCAATACCAACAGAACAGCAAGACGGGCTGAGGGAGAGAGGACTCACACTCCCTGTTGGTAGGTTGCTCCTCTTCTTTCCCTTGGTGCAGTGAAGGATTGTTTTCTGGCTTTATGCAGAGAAAAGGAGGGAAGGAGTTTGGAAAGGCTCTGAGAAACATGTTTCCTAGCTTCCCAGAAAATTAAAAGGCTTTATAGTAGTCAAACTGTGCTAATGAATGCAGGTTTTGGAGCCATCCAGAAATAGGGAAGCTGCTAGTACTGTGGCTGCTATAGGTCTCAATAGATCCATGTTGTGCAGGAGAAAAGGGATAATAAACATCAAAACGTAAAGGTTGTTGCTGCAGTTTCCATTGTTGGAAGGCACGTTCTGCCTGAGGGACCTTATACGTAGGGCTAGAGCATAAAATGTGGTAACAGCTTCTCTAACTTCTATGTAGGCAATTGTTCTTATGGATCATAAGCAATCGTAATACATATCTTCCTGAATTAGACTTTTTGAAAATCATATATCCTCCCTTTCCTCTGGAAAGCTTGCTTCCTGCTACTTCTGCAAACTATATCTGTGCATATTCTTTCACTAGCATATCAGTCGGGCTTCACAGGGATGGAAAAATTCATGTTCAGTACTGGCTCATTTAGCCCAGATATTGTCTAATAAGAGCGTGTAAATGAGCAGTGTGTTGTCCCTGAGCCATCGTGCTGCACTGGCACAAAGATTGCAGACAGTCTAAATTCACGACTTACAAATTTAGGTTAGTATAATGGGCTGCTAAGGCCAAAATCATCTAAGTGCCTTGGGACTGTATATCCATTCCAAACCTGGTTCTTCCTTTTTACTTTTTGGGAACACTTTGCAATTACTGTTGGCCTAGTGTTTTGGCAGCAACTAATGGTAGTTTACATGCCCATGAGTGTTGAGAGAGAACAAAACTTAGTCACAAAGTCCAAGTCATGTACACCATGTAGCTGCATGCTTGGAAGCATGAAACTCAGCACTGGGCGAGGTGGCAAGTACTGGAGGTGGCAAGCACTGAGCGAGGTGGCAACCATCACTAGAAATGTGTAAAAATCTGGTGTTATCTGGATGCCTGGAGGAGTGTGAGATGAGGCGGGGGCCTCGTGGTCTCAGTCCCCCATTTCTTTCTGCCCCAAACAAAAGGAGCCATTACCTCTATCCATGCAGGTGTGAATTAACGGACTTTGTGACATTAACATAAGTGATAAGATTGTCTATAGTCATCCTCACCCGCATGTATGCCCCTATGATGTAATGTGAAAATTTGAGTATAAATATCACCCATGAATAACTGAAGATAAGGGGAAACACTGCTAAAGACAAACACCCCAGGTGTTTGCCAGCTCCTGCCTGCTGTCACGTACTTTGGGGACTAAAAACCCTAAGATTCATGCTAGAAATGGGGAGTTACTTCTCCAGTCTTGGAGTGATGAGAACCTTCCCCCTTGGTCGCAATGCTGGCCAAGGTAACTTATGTGGGAGCCCTTATGTAGGGGGACAGGATGATCTCGGAACCATACTGATGACTGGACGGATTGGCGAGTTTGCTCCCTCTCCATCCCCACCACTCGGGTCACCTTGTGGGTAAGATTATTTACCTCAGCTAATGCTGAGTGATACATTTCTCCTCAGGTACATACTCCCTGAGTGTATTTCATATTTTTTTCCTCCTCAGGTGTATACTTCCTGAGTGTATTTTATATTTCTCCTCAGGTACATCTCTAGACTTCCCTGAGTGTATTCTTGGTTTTGCTCCACTGTATTTCTGTTTGATGGGCTTGTTTATTTGCCAAGTGGCCGGACTTACTGCTGGCAAGTTGTTGGTGGTGGTGTTTGTATGTGTACAACCTTTAGTGTACCTGTAGCTTTTCAATTTATCACCGGCAATTCAAAAGAAATTGTAAATGTTGCTGTAAATAAACGGTTACTATTTGTTCCCCGACTTGCGTCTGTCGCATTTTTGGTGCTGGCCTCACAAGATCGGATTTGTTTCCCTGTTTTTGCTTCACTAGAACTTTGGATTCTCAGAGGCCGGGCTCAGTATTAATACTTTGCATTGTAGTAATGTACTAGTTTAATCTTATTTTGTACTAAAAGCTTGAGGCACATGGAATATTAACACTGTGTTTGTGTAAACCTTCCTTTTATGTATCTGAATTAATTTTGAATCTACTAACACTACATGTTATATATTGAAAACCTTGTTGCGCAAAAAGGGTCCTCAACACAGCTTTCTCTAAATAATTAATATTACAGAGATTCCATTTGCAGAAATCACTGCAAACAAGAAATTATAGACAAGGTCTTAAAAAACGCATCTTTCCGATTCAATTCAAGGAATTCAGCCATTTTCTGTCTTGTAGGTTAATTATTCAGTCTGTTTTTAATATAAGTGTGTCACCTTTCTGTGACCCTAAACAATTTAGACTTTGAGTCCAAGACAGATCACAGATTAAAAGGTTGCATTACATTTTGCTTAAGATAACCAGTTGAAAACACAGAATTTAGTCTGACCCTCGTTACATACTTCTTGATTCAGCAATAACAGCATGAAGTAATTCAACAAAGACATTTTAACCACAAAGTTGTTTAGGAGAGCTACTAGATTTATGTGTTATGTCTGTTTATGCACACAGTCATGTACATGGACTAATACTAAAATTTCCTTTTCTTTTGGGAGAAAAAACCACTGCCCTCTTCAATAACTGTTCTTCATCAACGGGAAGTAGTTCTTGTGGAAATATTCATGTTGAAAAGTACCTTCCTTTGTATGCAAAGCATGCGCGCGCGCGCACACACACACACACACACACACAAAGTCAGGTTATATGTTTTTACATTAAAATATGACCACTGTAACTTAGTGCTTGAAAACTCGTTTCATAAGACTGTAATTTAGAGTGACAAGTATTGAGATGACCATTCTGCTTTCTTCTTCCCCTACCAGCCTGTCCCACATCTGTTCCTCATTTGTAATGATTCTTTAAAAAGCAATTTTTAAGAATTTTTAAAAAGAAATATTTTTATAAATATTTTCTTTTTCAAAGATGCAGAGTTTTTAGATCAGAAAACTGTTCTTTGTGGTCTAGACAGTAAAAAAATTGCTTTTTGGGGAGGGATGGAGAAGAGATTGTATTATATTTTTATTTTGTTTTTAACTAATGAGTCCTAGAGAGTTGATAAGATAATTCTGCCAGATTTATAAGATACTGACCTCTGTGAAGGTGCTATCATTAGAAGAGCTGCTACAGTGTGTTAAAAATTCTATATCAAAAGAGGGTCCTTTCCCAAAAGACAGAAAAATGTACTGTGTGGTCTTAGCTTTGAAACCATACTTTTTAGACTATTTTTAGTAGACACTCAGTTTTCCTTATGAGTGAAGATAGTCATTCAAATAGACTGTTCTAGACTATGTTTTTTTCTAGGCTAATATGAGATGTTGAGCATGGGAACAATTTTGTTGCATTTTTTTTCAATTTTTTTCATGAATTATTTTAGAATGTATTTTCCTGACAAGAGATGCAATCTGAACAGACTTTATTGATGATGTCAGCACCATGAATCAGATATACAGTTGTTGTAAACTTGGGACTATATGATCTGAGCATCTGATGCAATGTGTAAAAATAAGAAAATAATGAAAGAGTAAAAAAATAAAAAACAACCAGAATGTGTGAACAGAAGGGAGATAAGCAGACACTATACTTTTTCATATTCTCTGCTGATCTTGTTTGCAAATGATATTCCAGAGGACCTAGGGAAGTTTGTTTTAGCTGGACCCCAGCATTTGTCTGCTTCGTCTGTTTAAGAGTCACCCTGTTCCTCAGAATGCTGGAGATTTTCTAGGTTTTTTTAGCTGTGAGGTGAAAGTGAAATGTTGACGTGTGGGAGGGAATTTTACATTCAGTTAACTAAATGTGTTTTTGGTCTAGGATCTGTTAAACCATTATAGTTGGTACAGAAAAATCAAGCACAGGAGAAAGTGGAAAGAGCTAAAAAAAAAAAAATTAAACCACTTATAACAGGCATAATTCTGTTATTCTATTCAAGATCCTGACTATAAAATTTATGGCATTCGTATGTGCATATGATATTTATATGTGCAATATCAGACCCTCTGTCACAGTTCTTTTTTTTAATCTCTAAAGCTATCTTTATCTCTTTTCATTTGTTCTCGCTTATGTCATGGAGCGGATATTCGTCAGTCATAATGAGAACAAAACCCAGCAAAAATTCAAGTTATTTGAAAGTCCCTATACTGCAAACAAGTGATTGGATATTTAGCTCAAGAGCTGTGTGTGCTCAGCCTTTAAAACTACGATGTCTTTTTGGATACTTATTATTGGTTTAGGTTTCATACATGTTTGAAAAGCCCTTGTGACTAAGTCTATCATTAAAGGAATAGACATAATCTTCAGTTATAGAAAAGATTTTTCTTAAGTTTTATAGATAATCCAGCACTCCAGACTTCTATCATATCTTTGTTTTCTTGGAGATGAAAGACTGAGAACAACCCTATGAATGCAAAGAAACAGGTTTTGGCCCCTTCTCCAAGTGATCCTTTCTGATATATTTATTATATATGTAGAAAATACATATTTTTATATAAATATTTATATGTATATGTAAACCATGATAGAAGAAAGAGGCAAACATAAGAAAGATGAGTAAATAATCTTGTCTGAAAGTAATTTCTCATTTCCTCCTCTTACAGACTGTCAGATTGATTAGCTCTTTAGGAGCTTGCGATGAGATACAGTAGTCCTTATGAAGTATCTTTTTAAAGACGAGATGCTGTTTGACTTCATGTGCAGCCTACCTCACAGCAAAAGACACAGTCCCCATCTATTGAATTGGCCAAAAAATAATGGCGTGCTCTTTTTAAGAGATGGACATACATGTCTTGAAATGTAACAAACTTTGTTTTAAACTGCAAATTCATTATGTAACTTGACAGCTGACAGTTCAAGCTTCTTTTAGAAAAAGGAAGTGCACAATTTTGGTAACAGTTATTTATTTGGCATGGATTTGAAAATTGAAAATCAAAAAGAATATTTTCATTACATTTTACTGTATTACTCCTGAAGAGGTAAAAACACTGTGCAAGCTCATAACAAGTTACATGACGTGTATGGTGAAGATGCCTTGAAATTACAGCAGTGTCAGAGCTGATTCGCTAAATTTCAGTCTGGAGATTCTGATGTTAAAGATGTACCAAGCTCAGGAAGGCCGTCAGAGTTGATAACAGTAAAATAAAGGCATTGATGGAATCCAGTTGGTGTTTAAAAACACAAGAGAGAGATTATAATCGTAACATATCAAAATCGAGCATTGAAAACCATTTAAAACAACCTGTATATGTTAGGAAGGTCAATATTTGGGTACCGTGTGAGCTCAAAGAAATTCATCTCACTAAGTGCATTAATGTCTGTGATTGTCTCTTGAAACATGAAGAAAACAATTCATTTTTGAAACATGACAACAGTCAATGACAAATGGATCATCTACAACAATAAGGAACAAAAAAGTCATGGAGCAAGCATGCTGAACCAGGTCAAAGCACTTCAAAAGCAGATATTCACTAAAGGAAGGTTATGCTGTCATAACCCTGGTGGGGTTTCCAAGGAACCAAAGCATTAGTTCAGGTATGTACTGTCATCAACTGGATAAATTAAATGATACTATCAAACAGAAGCATCCAGAACTGGTGAATTGCAAAAGTGTTGTGTTTCATCATGGTAACACTAGACCACATAGCAGTGCTTTGAATGGGAAAACTTTCACTGCTGATGAGGATATTGAGTCATTCTTGGAACCGTTTTTTACCAAAAAAGAACTTTTTTGAGTGTGGAATCATGAAGTTGCCTGCAAGATGGCAAAAGATAATTGAACAAAATGGATACTATCTTGTTCAATAAAGTTTTTCTTTCCTATGAAAAATTTGCCTTTCATTTAGCCAGAAAAAATGCAATTACTTTTTGGCCAACTCAATATAACCACCAAAAGACAGCCAGCCAGGAAGTGAGCCAGGCACTGTTCAATTGTTAGGTTTGTTTTGGACTGTTATGTCTCTCTTTTCAGTTAAAAGCTTAAGTTTAGGAATAGCTCCTGAGAATACTCCAGAAAGGCAGTGTAAACAGTGTTCTCTAAGGTTTGGCATCTTCCTTCTCTAGCACTACCCATTAGGATGTGCGCTCCCAGATACCCATAGATGGATGAATTCAACACTTTCCTCAGCTTGCCTTGGTAATAGTACCATTCTTGTGGACTGTAATATATCTTTCATGTTATTTCAAACAAAGTACACAAAGTATTAATGTTTTAGGGCCACAAAGGCATAAGACATGTGGCCCAGAGGTAATCTTGTTGCAGGGTCTCTAAAATATTTCCTGTTCCAAGTGATTTGTGTCATGATACTTGTTGTGAACCATGACTGACATACTCAAAAGGAAAGCTCGACTATAGGGAGGGGAAGCAGGGCAGAGAAACCAAACCCTAGAAAGTAAAGAGTGACTCTTCTTTTTGATCTTTGCTTTCAGACATAACTCTAAATAGCCTTTCTCTAGACAAGGACAGGGTAATCCACCAATTTGCCTTAATTGCTTCTATTTTTTTAACTTTATTGTGGTAGGGGTTAGTGTTAGCAGCAATCTGTCCATCTCATTCTTACGAAGCTATCATATTCATATATAGTTTATATACATATAAAATTATGTATATATGTATTTACTTTAGACATATATATGTGTTTGTATAAAAATGTAAAGGGGCAAGTGAGAACCAAAGAGAAGCCTAAGTGCTGAACTGAAGGTTGAGATCATATTATTCATGTCTACCTTTAGCTACTTGCTCCCCATAGTGTGAGGAAGGTTTAAACTTGATTTGTCCCTTTACATGGTAAATCCTACAGTAAGTAAAATAAAATTAACTTGAGCCTGGCTTTCCACAGACCTCTCTTGTATAAAAACTGTAATTTGTGCAAAATGAAGGCAGAGATATTTTTCTTCAATTTCTTTCCTCTGTGTGCATGTGGCCTTGGGAACATAAATGCATTTTTTTGCTAATACCCATCAGAGAAAGCAGAAGATTGTTTACTGTTGAGGCCAAGAATATGTGGAAACCTTCCTTAAAGCTGTAATGATGATTGCATTATGAGGGGAGAGGTTCCCTCATAAAACTGAAGCAAAGGCTAATATTTGTAAGTGAGAGTTGCAGCAATATCTGATGATGTGTTCTGTTGTTAGTTCTTTAAAGGTGAAATAAAACTAGGCCATTATTTAGGCTGCTCTTGTCCTACTTGTTTGGTGACCAGTGTAATAACAGCACCGCTTTTTCTTTCTATCTTGAAGTGCTGCCAAACTTCAAATTATTATGTATTTCTAATGTTTTGCTTTTAAAAAGATATGCATACCTGCAAGTGAATATATATGCATATATGTATCTTACTTACAGTAAGTAAAGTATCTTACTTAGCTTTTATAGTGGTGTTCAGGATGTTGGAGATTCTGTAAAGCGACTGGTCTCCATATTGAATATATCTCTTAAAATACTGAAATATTGAAAATATCTCTTGAATGCTTATGGGACTTGCAACTCAGTATTGTATCTTCTGTTTCAGAGGGAGTTAGTTTCTAAGTGGCAGCAGTGGATTTCCAGGTGGTAACTCCTTCATCCTTAAACTTGAAGTACAATATAGATTTATAAATCAGATTGAATTATGTGAATTTAGGCAATCTGAGGTAAAAGGGGAAAATATATTTTCAAAATATATATTATCTACCCCATCTTTATCATCTTCAGAAAAGGGCTGTCAGTGAGAACACTATTGCCTAGCAATGAGATCCTAATTTTCCTTTCTTTCGTCAGTCTGCTATCTTTTCAGCTTTCTTGGCTTTCTAGCAATTGATTTTTCTACGGGCACAAATTCCATACTACTCAGTTTGTCAGCTTTCTGGTCTTCTTTTGTTCTATTACTGTTTTTACCTAGGTTCCTCCACAATTGTTTCTTAAGACAGACAGTTAACAGTGTCTGTCTTTTTGTTATTTCTTTTTCTGAAATGTATATTCTTCAGTTGTGTTTAAGAGCATGTTTTTTCTTCCTGACAACGATTCAGCAAAAATAATGGAAAAGGAAGTTTTCACATATGCTTTCATACCACTTCTGTGTTTGTATAGCTTGACTGAAGGTAAAATTTCATTTGAAGTAGTAGTTGCTGTAACACCCAGTCTCCTTAAAGGAAGGAAAGTACAATTTATTACTGTTTGCTCTATACGGGACCTTGAAACAGACGTGTATCAACTTATGCTCTGAACTAGAAAAATAAAGCTATGGAGATGTTGTCTATATTCATGCAAGGGATAAAAGGGAGGTCTGGGAAGAGAAATCAGGTGCTCATGTCGTTAGAGAAAGGTGTGGTCTCAGAATTAGTTGGCAAATTTACATTGTTCATACATTTGCTTTATTTTTTAAATTATATTACATCTAGGGAAGGAAGTGTTTGGAAGTAAACATAAACATAATAAACTGAATACATATATTTAACTTCTGATTGAATTTGCAGCAGAAAGAAATTTTATTTAGTGAGAAAGGGAATTTGTTGATAAGCAGTGGAGTTTTTAAAGGCCTTCGAATCTTCTTTAGAAATATGCATCTAGATACTTGAGACTATCTTCCTTAGGAGTACATAGATATGCCAGAGCATCTCTTCAGTCTTACTGATTCTAGAGACATTCCATTTAGAGTTTCTATTTACAACATAAAATGCATTTGGGTGATTTTAAAGTTGCTGCATCTACTTTTACTTAAAGTTCTGCTGTCTCTTCAGCACAGGGCAAACTGAACTGTGTAAAAGTTTGCAATCTTTCTTTTGTGAATGCTGCACTATTAATCTTCTGTTTTACCTTTTTCAGGGAAGAAACTACTACCCAGGGTGATTTTCTATGCTGACTTGGTGATATGAACAAAACCAATAAGACTTATCCAAGACTGTCAAACTCATTTGGTTTCTATGAGCCTAAGTAACAAAAAGAAAAAAAACAAAATACTGTTTAACTCAATATTTCATCTCTCTGGAAGAGTGATGCTATTATTGTATATCTCCTGTTGTTACGGTTTAAGGGTTAACAATCTGAAAGGGAAGGACAGGTGGTGTCTGTAGGACCCTGGGGGATCAGAGATCAGTACTGTTCCCTCCTCTTTCTGGCCACAGTCTAAAAAAACCAAGGAGGACCGAGGTTTTCACGGGTTTTCCTGGCTTCCAGGGCGGTTTTCTGGTGGCATCTCAGGACAGCTGGGGCTACCTCCACGTGCTCTGCAGCATCCACCGCCATCCACTCCCCGGCACCACTGCGGTCCCTGGTGACGAGTCACAGCAGTCACAGAGGCCAGAAGGCACTGCTCGGACACTTCCACTTGGGACTACTGGGATTGGGTTTTGTATATAGTTAAATATCCTTTGTCCCTTATTAATTCCCTTTTTCCTTTTCCCTCTTGTTTTCATTAAACTTGTTATAGTCTTAACTTCCAACCTTGTGTGAAGCATCTTTCCTCTATTCCCTTTTTTAATCCTCCCTTGGGAGGGAGGTGAAAAACAGAGAGAAAATCCTGCTCTCTGGGCTTGCCCTGAGCCCTAAACAGAAAAATCAGTGAACAAGGCCTTGAGCAGCTTCTTCTTATTTCATGTCAGTTTGTCTGCCCTCTCGTAGCCTCACATCATCTGATAGGAAATGCATTTGTTTTCTGTGAGCGTCATTGCATATTCAGTGAAACCGTCTTGTCTTCTCATCTCAATTCACATACCACTAATGTAAATTATTATTCTTCCATTTTACAAATAGACCATATGTATATGATTTAATGTATACTTTTCTCTTAGGGTACACGCTCAAACTTAGATGTATGAGTGAACTCTAGTAAGCCAGGGAATACCGTGCATTTTAAATCTTAATTAAGAAAAAACCATTTGAAGAGAAGGTAAGAAGTCATTGCACTAGGAAATTAAGGTCATTGTAAGAGTCATGTGCACTAGGAAATTAAGTAAGGATGAAACCGCTTTTTTTCCCCCATTTTTAATCCAGATTTGAGTGCCATTACATTATAATGGACAGATGGAGGAGTCCCATGCAAGAGGTCACCTAGTAGGTATTTTTTTGACCAGGTTGACTGCAAATCCATCAAAATCTACAGTTGTTAGAACTGCTAATGGGTTCCTAATTAGAAATTAGCCAGCCATATTAATAATATATAATGTTTCACAAGTCTGTCAACCAAGAGCATAAAACTGTTAACAGCCTGACTGCTAGCTTGATTCATGCTTATTTAAGTATATGATTTTACATACTATTTATCCTTTTCTCATCATGACTAAGACGTATTGAGGTGAGTTGTAGCATTTTTTCCAACCTTTTTTAATAACCCAGTTTGACTATTTTGAAACCTCAAAGTAATAGTGGTGGCACTGTTTGTTGTGTGGCAGTGCTGTATAGATCTAATTATTACAGTGCGAAAAGATGTTTGCTTGTTTGGCATTAATGCAGTAAGAGAAAATAAGTTGCATTTATCAGAAGATTTGAAATTAGTAGACCTACTTAGTAGACCTACTTATTTAGCTTGGTTGCTTGTGTTTGTGTTGGTCAATACAACATAATCTTTTGTTGGAAAAAGTCTGAATTTATTCAAGCTTCTTACAATTAAAAAAATATATATTACCAGGTTTACGAAACAGAGATGTTTCTTGCTTTGATTTGCTTGAAAACTCCATAGTTTATTTGTTGTCTAGATCTCATCTGAGACAGTGGAAATGGGCACAGACAAAATTAAGTAATTGTTTTAGGCTGGCAAGTTACTTAATGTACTTACGTTTACTTCTTTGGAGTACTGTGTTTTTATCACTTATGTAAGTGAAAGTAGAATTAATATGAACATTGGGATATTAATATCACCCAAAGGAAAAACAGATGTTTTTATCAGCCAGGCTAGATTCAACTTTAGAAATAGGAGAGCCAGGGAAATGTCACTGTCTCGTGTCTCGTTCTGCAAATGTTAAACCGCAAAGATCTAAACTTGAGATAAAATTTCAAACTATTTATGGCCTAGGTCATCTTGGAATTTTACTGTTTCTCTGAAAACCAAGAATGGACCATCTAGAGAGCTCCCATGACACACATGAATTCAAAAATATGGTATTAAATACTTCTAAGTTTTCTTTTTAGTTCTAGCAGATTCACTTGGTACAGTTCATGTAGCTACCACTGATCCTGTTGAAAATGAGGGATGGACAGTTTTGGGAAGCTATCATGAAGATTACGGGACCTTTTAGCCAGGGCATATCAAAATATAGCATAAGAGCCAATTTATGGATTTGCATGGAATGGCATGGATAAATGTGGTGAAGTTGCATTTTAATGAGTTCCGTGTATGTTGTGCAGAAAACATACACAAATATTTGAGAAATGTCACCAAATTTCAAAGCAGTCAACCCTCATATAAAAAATAAGTTTTACAAAGCAATGAGGTGTTAAGCCTATGTTTGCTGTGTAGAACTTTAACTGGTAAGTATGTTTCGGCGTTTTTTTTCCTGCTCTTTTTGTCTTAAAAAAACGAATCAAGAAAGGGCAAAAGAGGGAAATACTTTCATTCAAGGGATGGATGCTCATGGTTTCTTTATCCTGATATTTTTGAAAAGCCAGTTTCTTCAAAGTATCAGAAAATTGAGGAATTGATTTAGACTTGCACGTGAGCTCAGAAGAGGAAATGTGTGTGTTGTGGTCAATATTTTAGCTTTAGTGTGAAATTGAGTATTCCATAGCTCACTCAGACCTTTAATGAGCACTTTAGAACCCACTGAGGCCAAAAGTAACCTTCTCTAATTCTTGCAAAAAATATCTTACTGTTTCTTTTCTAATGTGAGTGCTCAAATAATTGAGGCAAAGTGTTGGTGTTTAATCATTGCAATTAATTTTAATTGTAGATATACATTTCCAGAAGAATTATCCAGAGCACCTTTGAGGTTTTTTTCAATTGCAAACAGTAAATTCTGAAGCACTAAAACTTTCCTAAAGCACTAAAAGCAAACAACAACAGACATCCCACAGTTGTTGATTTAGGTTACTTTAAAGTTGAATAAACTGTTGATGAGCAATAAACAAACTGAGTACCTCATTAATCTTACTTTAACTTAAAGTAACCCTAACAGTGTGTTGAATTTCGGCAGAGGTAATGGAAAGTTTTTTGTTGGAAAGGGAATTGTGAGAAATGTGCATAATGTGATGGAATATTGCCTGAGAAAAAGGAAGGATTTTTCCATACTCTGGTGCTGATTCATACAGTACAGAAAGACTCCTTATTAAGAGTTATTAAGAGTGCTTGAAGTGTCCTAATTAGTGTTCTGTGTTTTGTGCTTGTTCCCTGTGATGGCACTTGAAGGTCAAAAAAAAAAAGGAAAGGGAAAACAAGGGCCTGAAACAAGCCAAGACATTTCTGCATATTTCTTCTTTGCAAGTAGATCCTTTTGTGAAGCTATTTGTATGATCCAAAGTAGAAAAACAGTGGGTTTTCTCTTTCTAAGATGAGTTTGCACAACTTCACCATTTAGGAATTGGCAAAATGCTAATTTTTTTCCTGTAATATTCACTGGGAGAAAAAATGCAGCCTTTTGAGTTCTGAGGGTATAAGCCAAAGATCTCCAGCCTTGCCGAAAATAACTGAGCTTCATCTGAAGAGGCTTAGTAGGAAATACTTGTTTCTATGGTGTATATGTAGCCTCAAATTAAAATGTGAGAGGGGTGAATAATTTCTGTATTTGAAAATATAGAACACTAAAGTGTTTCTCAGCAAATTTGGAGAAAAATACATCATTACTATTTCTATTTGCTTTTGAGGATACTAATGACCTTATAGTAAAGCTTAGTGAAAAACACAGTATATAACTGTTCTCTTCACTTTTGTTCTAACACATATGTATATGTGATTATAGTAGTTGTTCTTAGGAGCGAGCTTTAAGTGTGGTTTTTCGTCTCCGGTGATCAACAGAAAGATTGTCCCTGAATTTGAAATGGATTTGAATAAATTTACACTGTTTCAAGATAAGCCTGATCTTGTTTACTATGGAAAGTAGTAGAATTTCTGTACCCTTTTTCACTGCCTGGCTATAGTTAGAACTTTTTTTGGACTACATCTGGTTGGCTTATGCCACAGTGAATTCAATGGGTTTTCCAGGAACTTTTGCAATGATCAATGCTTTAGTATCAGAAGCAGCACTAGACATAAAAAAAAACCCCAAAAACAAACCAAAACAAAAAAGCTAGGAAAGAAAAAAAAAGCTAAAAAAGTAGCTAGTATACACAGTGATACATTATATTGCTCAAGAAACTGTCTTTTTCAGTTTCCAGGATATAGCTGTGACTATGTAAACATAAACTCTGCTGCATTGTTTACCCAACCTTGCAGAGAGCTCTCTCTAGTCAAAAGATACTATCAACAAAGGTGTGAATGTGTCAGTTACAATGAGATGTGTTGGTACTTCCCATGGTCTGTTTTTTTTCAAAATTTTACAGTGTTAAAGAAAACTGTGTGAACTCTTAGTTTGCAAATTAAGTAGGCCTTAACCTGCAGTAGATCGGTGTTGAAACTCACATATTATTTCATAAGAAGTGGCGTTAAATCTTACAAGTACAAAACAGTTAAATATGCATGCAACTAAAAGCAGAAATAAATTTGAGATACTACTAACTGAAATTACTTATCTCTTTTAAACCTCTGTGTAATCAGTAAAATTCTGAAAATTGCGAAAGAATCTGGAAGGAGTAGATGAACAGGTTTGCATATGGCTCTTTTGGGTGGTAGCATTGAATATAACTTAAGCCCAGCAAATAAATCTTAATGAAAAAAAAAATTACTGGAATATGCCAGAATTTTCGAGAGCCAAATTTGATCACTACCATTGACTTCAGAGAGCTTTGACAAGCATTTTGGAAGTTCTTTGCTGGCCTGACAATTAATACAATTCACTGACAGGGGACAAGACTCTTGCTACAGCAGAAAACAGCAAGATAAAGGAGGAATGTAATGAAAATTGAAGGGATGTTGTAATATTACTTTGTTCTTACATAGCCTGAGCTTTTTGCTCTGGTAGCTAGCCTTTCCTTATATGGAAGATGCTCCAGTCCCCTAACCATCTTAGTGGCTCTATGCTGAACTGTCTGCAGTAGTTCCCTGTCCTTCTTGAACTGGGGAGCCCAGAATTGGACATAGTACTCCAGATGTGGCCTCACCAGGCAGAGTAGAGGGGGAAGATAACCTCCCTCATCCTACTGGCCACACTCTTCTTACTGCACCTCAGGATGCCATTGGTCTTCTTGACCTCAAGGGCACATTGCTGGCTCATCATTGACCTGCTGCCCACCAGGACTCCCACGTCCTTTTCTCCGGAGCTGCTCTCCAGCAGGTCAGCCCCCAAGCACATACAAAAGCTCATACAGTATCTTGTCTTCAAGTAAACTTCAGTCAAACTTGAATCAAAGATAATTACCTGTCATCTTAAACAGATTATCTTCAGTATAGATCAGCTGTGCAGTTGCTAATCCTAACCAAAAACTCTATTATGCACATCATATTTTTTTTCTGGCAAATGCATGAAAACTCTGGTAAGAATGAGCTCCAAGGGTAATTGTCTCATTGCATGAAAATGTGTATGAAAAGGTTCCAGCATGTGCCCTTCCTAATCTTCCATTCTTACGGTGTAGGCTCAAATACTTTCTCAAACTATGAGGTCTAGTAGTGTTTTCAGAATTGTTGCCCTTCTCTGGATCTCCCTGCATGCCACAGTACCTCTGGTACAGCTGTGAACAGCATGAGTACTTTGAGAATCGTCTGCACAGAATAAAATTTGCAGCATCTTGGCAGATTTCATGTTTTCAGTTTTAGGTTATTTCAGATCTCTGGAGAGACCATCAAGGCAGTTAAAAGCATTAATGTTTTGATTCTAATTACATAGAAGGTGTACCTGGTGGTTAGGCACAATATGAAGCTTTTATCACATGAGTCTGTAGTGGTGGATTGTCAGAAGAAAGGAAGAGAGTAGTGCTGCTTTTTACAGTTAAGGGCTAAAACCCATTTGCTGTCCCATCCTAGTGGTTACATATTATATTGCAAATGCCTAGTTAAAAAATAACAACCTCTTAGAAAAAAATGCTATGTTTTAGGAAGCTAAGAAAATAACCTAAAAGATAATAATAACTTAATGATGCCTTATTTAGGAACCAGATTTGAATTTTTTTTGCATAAACAACTGATATTTTTATTGTTCCTGTTGTTCATTATTAGTAGTACTAATAGTAAATGTTACAAGTGTTACATATTTAACTTGTAGATCCCGAAAGCCTTCACCCTATACAGTTCACTTTTGTTATTCATCAGTCAATATTGGTGTTGTGTATTCAGCCACTCATGCATGACCACCTGGTAAGCAATCAAATGAAAGTGTCTTCACAGGAAGGAACACTACTTTTTCCTAACTTTATTTGAAAATTTACAAGTATGGAATAGTGGGTGCAAAGTTAAGCTGTGTGTCACTTACAGACATATGAGGAATTTAAGTTTTAATTTTTTACTGTTATTGTTGTTTTTAAAAATAATAATAATTGAATTACTTTAATGAGAGTAAGCCATGAGCTTATGACGATGATGTTAGAACAAGATAGATGTAACTAGAAGTTAAATAGGTGTAATAGAAGGAAGTGAAAGCCAAAAGGTATTGTTACCTGAAGTGCCAAAGTATGATATTTTAAGGTGGATTGGTTGTCATAATGTATATTTGTATGTTCAATCAATACCAGTAGAGCTGTATTATGTTAATGGCATTTATATGCTTAATGCGTACTAAATAAGGCCTCGTTATAGCTGTAAGGCAGATTATTTGTGTTGTGTGCAACACCGTAGACATATCATAAGCAAATGCATAGGAAATTCAACCAAATTAGAATTGTAATATTTTTCATACGATCCTCTGCTACTTATCTAGTGGCAGAATTCTGTTTTGTTCATCTGTGAGCTCCCAACAACATTGGCAGGCTCTTCTTTTTGAATCTGCAGACAAACTAAAATCCTGTTTACAAGGTTAGTTGTTAGTTGTCCATCAGTGTGCTCATTGACTGTGTTATAATAATGCATCGAAACCCAGGAAGGGAAACCTGTGCTACTCTCTCCACCTTTGACCAAAGCCACATTATACACTAAAGCTTCTTAAGTGGGGAACTGATCCATGTCTATGTTGTGTAAAGCCAAGATGTTGATATCTAAATTTCAGCATTATGAGTTATTTGCAGAGTTAGGAAGAAAGAAAGATGAGATAGAGGAGGCAGTGATGAGGAAAAGGATTGATTTAAAAGGCCTACTGAATAAATTATTGGAAATTGATGTGAGTTCTCACACTGTGAATAAGACGTTTGTCTTTTCTTTACTGGGAGACACATCTTCGCTACTTATGTACAAAGTATGAGACTAAAATAGTAACTGTCCTTATTCCCATCTCTGTAGTAAAACTAGAATAGGTGAAGAAGCCATTCACTAGTTTCTGTTTGTGAGTAGTATCTCAGATCTTTATTACCTAAGCAGAAATATCTCTTATTCATGACAGATCATCTGTCCTCTTCCCTCTGAGGCAGAACTGGAAGCAAAAGCTATTCAAGTGAATACTGAAGTCTCAGATCGGGCTCCCTATCTTGTTCTAATAAGCTCCTATGCTAGAGGAATAGAATACAACAGAATTTTGTTTGCATCAAACTGCCCTAGAAACGTGCCTCCTCAAAAGACACTGGGAACTTCTACAGTAACATGTGAACAATCTTTCATTTTCTTCAAAGAAGTCCAGCTGGACCCATGTTAGTATGCAAACACCTTTTGCCTTCTTGGTCTAGTAGTCTTGAGCTAGAAGCACAGCATAGATTTGAGGTCCATGGAGCATCCTGTGTTGCAAGCGAAGTCTGGAAGTGCAAAGCTGTGGATGTCTATGAGATATTATCTATGTGATTTTTTTTCCAAGTATATGTGGATCTACAGATCCAACACAGTAAAAAGTTTCACATACTTGGTTTAACAAAAACATCTGAATGTTAGCAGTCTGGTTAAAGTGAAATTTCTTGTTTAAAAATGTGACAGGAGTACAACCTGATGTTTATTTAGCTTATTTCAATAAAATAGCACGAGGAAAGTAAAGATAAGAAGGAGAGAATTGTTGTTAACAATTATCTGTAGTTTCCTGTAGTACTGAGAAAGAAAAAAACTATTAAATTCTGATCTTAGCTCTTGCTACTACCTCTGCAGGATTTAAACTCATTTTCACTGTGGTCTCTCCTCTTTCTGCCAGCCCAGAAGTTCCTATCTCGTATTTTCCAGTGCTTATTTCTACTTCTCCTGTAAAGTCTTGGAACAGGCCATCCACTTACCTGAAATGGAACAGTGCTTATTGTTTTTAATGAAATCTGAATCAGGAACTTTATATCTTCAGTATTTAGATTCTACATTTTTGCATTGTTCATATCAACAAAATATCCCTTGTGGCAAATTCCCCACAGCTTTATGTTATTTAAAAAACATAATGTTGGGTTTGCAGAATCAAATTATAACTTACGGTTTATAATATAAAACCTTGAATTCCATTGAACCCCTTATTGAAATGCTGTGAAACTAACTATTGCAACTATTTGCAGACCTTCAGATAATACAGTAGACTGAAGGTTAGGGGTTAATTTGTGTTAAATATGCTAAGGAATAATGTTTCATGACAAAGAAAAATGTGAACACAAAATGCCAGAGCTCATGATTTCCCTAGCAGTTATTCCTACTACTCGGTGCCATCTGAGGCAGGTTCTAGATTATAATGTGAAACAGAGGTACCTAGGGGAGATGACTCAGATGTTAGAAGCAACCTTGTTAAGCCAAATATGTCTTATTTTATTAACCTCCACAGCAGAAAATGTGGTACTGTATCTACAGTTAGAAAAAAATCTAGTACCTAAAATTCCATTGTATGTAAACCAACTTGGATATCTCTGTTATACTTTAGTCTGAAGATTTACCTTAAGCTGCTGAAATTCTACAGGAATGCTTCAAGGCATAAATTTGCACAAAAATACTTGAATTGTGATGTTGTCACTTCTGTTAATTTTTCTCAAGTATTGGTGAGTGTCTGCTTTTAGGTAGATGCACTGTATTTGGCTGTACTGTGCATCTGTGCATCTGCATCTGTGAATGCAGATTTTGTACAAATCAAGCTGTGCCATAGTATGAGAGTTTTCTTTGAATCCTTGTCTTTTTGGTAATAGTGGTCTCTTGAGATAGAATTGCTCATGCTGGGTTGTGATTTCTGTGTTCAGCTGTAATAACAACTGGCATGTTGTTCAAAAGTATACATTCCAGTGCTAGTTAGGGTCTGTAAATAAAACAAGTTTTACTGATGGTCTCTCAGACATTCAAACTGGAGCTGTGGCTGGAATGCACTTAAGTTCTCCCCCTACTAAATGCTCGACTTTTTTCCTTGGAGATGGAGAGTAAGTGCCTTTGGTCCTGACAAGAAATACCGTCTTTCTCCGACAGTCTGTGAATGAAACATAAACCTAGTCTTCTCAGGCTTCCTGTAGCAGTTACTGGGGAAAGATGAGTTTCTTCAGAAAGCGATTCAGAGCATACCTATTTTCTGAATTTGTCTCTATTTGTTTCATTGCAGGTGTAAAGAGGTGACTGAAACTGTGTAACACAAACACATTCAGCTGTACAGTGGTATGCTAGATGTTGATGTAACTGATGTAACTTCTAGGTGTGGAGAAAAAAGAGCAGAATGGGCTTTCAGCTGTTTAATTTCTTGATCTGATCTTTTAAAATATTTTCAATATTTCTGTAAAACATTACATCTTCAAAAAATTTATGAAATATTTCCATTGACATCTTTTGGTATTTCAGTAGGAGAAATGTAATTTCTACCAGATAGAAATCTCTCCAGGATCTTTCTTTGAACAGTGTTAGTAGGAAAACACTTGTTTTATTGTGCACATGGTAAGTAGTCAAAAAGTAAATATTTCTTTAAATGAACTAGTAATTATATATGAAACATGCTAAATTTCATCTGGTCTGAAATCTTACATGCAACTATAGTTTAATAGAAACTTTGCCCTTTTTGTGCTGTTTTTAACATATTCTGATATGATGTCTTGAAATTCAGTACAGCTACTACTGGAAAGAAGAATTGTTTCAGACAAAATGGATTATAAAAATGTTTTTAAAGTGTTTAATATGTAATCATTACAAAGACTTAGCTGAAATGTTTCATGCTGTGATTGATCATTTAAATATTGTGATATCAAAGGCAGTTGAGTGATGTACTAAGAGCACAAATTTATTAGCTATTGCCTACTATTATGTTATAATCTAGTCTGTTTGAGTGTGGGTTAACCTGTATGCTGAATGAAAGCAAAGGGAAGACTAAATATTAAAGTTTGAAGTCTCGGCTTTTTGCTGGTCTATATTCTAGCAATATAGACAAACTGCACTGAAGTTGCTGAAGCTTTTTTTTAATGTAACTTCACTCAGATGATCAGTTACACATGTGTTTAAGAATATACTTCACTTGTTTGTTAGATGATCTTTGGAAGCAATGAATCTTGTTCTCAACTTGGAACTGATGTCTACTTAATGTCAGAATTTCTCCTCCAGCTTTGTTTTCTGGAATATTTTGATTGCTCCTAATAAGCTTCAATACTAGCATTAAAGGAAATTAAGTACAGCTCTAGGTCATTTTAATGTGATTCAACAATTTTTACAACAAGGAGACCTGTTGTTACAACAAGGGAGACTTCAGACTTTTATTTTCATTTCAACATGAAGTATTTTTGTCGGAAGTTAGATGAATTAATTTTTAACATAAATGCATTACCAACATTTCTCACTTAACATCCGGTATTATTTTATTTCTACCTAATGCAGTTGCACTGAGTGCTTGTGTGTTTGAAGGACTGCTCTCCTCCCCTGCCTTCCCCAGCAGTAATACCCTGGTGGCTTCAATGAAGCAGAACTCAAATTGCCCATTTTAACAGCAGGAAAAATCACTCATGTAACGAAATGTAGTATCAGGACTCCATCTTATTGGAGGGACTTTCAATTGTTTTTTTTACTTTTTTTTCCCCCTTTGTTTTCAGTTTGTTTTTGTCGTTTCATATCGTGGTTCTGCAAATTAATAAAAATGCAGCATATGAAAACAAAGAAAGTAAATGCAGAGATTCAACTCCCTACATGCACAAGTCAATTTACTACTAATCCACAGTGTTAGCCAAAGTGACTGCTAACTCAAATAAGTAGTGTACTATTGGTTCATATGTATTTTCTGTGCCATCTAAAATGCTGCCATGGCTTTCTGAAGGGTCTGATAGGCTATACTATCAATGCTCTCACTGGTATTCTATCCAAGAAGTTCTTATAACGTCAACCATTTTATTTCTTTTCTCTCTATACAGTCATGTTCTGAGTGAATGAAAGGGTATAATAACTTGCAAGGATGTTAACCATGCTAGAGTCTGGTAGTAGGTTCTAAAGATGTCCAAGGATTAAATTGGAAAAGTGGAAAGTCTTATGGGACTGTAACTGTGCTGGTCTTCCAGTGAAGCAAATGATATGCTGTGCATAGTCCAAGGGTTTATTGAGCACTGTGCCTGTAAAAATAGAAATAAAGAAGTATCAAAGGAAGTGCATTGAAACAGTTTTGATTTTGAAAAGAAAACAATGAAGAACAGCAATTAGCATTAGTAATTAAGGAGGAAAGGTATTTGACAAGATTACCTTATGTTTAAAGAGTTTGTTTTGAAAGAATTAAAATACTGATGCAAATCGAATTTTCTTAAAGCTTTAATCATCTTGTTAATTCTCTTTCATTAGAAACTCCCTAGTCAAATGTTCCTTTCAAAGTCCAGCAAGAGAGATCTTTAAAATTTGCCTTTATTGCAAGTTTATTTCTCTCTTGTGTGGATTTTCCAGTGAGCTGACTTAGAGAAATCCTAAATGCACAGAAATGATTGGAAGAATTCCCATTAGCATTGTGCAGTTTTAGATTAGATTCAAAATTCACGGACAGTTGATGTCAGGATGCCATCAGCCTTCCAATGAAGTGGGACATCTGGTTGGTAGAGAAAGGTGAGAGTAGGAAGAAGGGGACACTGTTATGTTGAAATAAACCCTGCAATTTCATTACTTTCTCTTTCTTGGAAAGAAAAAAGTCTAGACAGGCCTGCAGCTGGTTTGGAGGAACTAGTTATATTGACCCACAGGTCATACTGTTACTCAGATTAACAGCAGAGAGTGAAGGAAAATGTTATGGTGTAATTTGTAGGGATCATCCTGTGTACATTGTAAAAGCATAAAGAAAGGCAATTTAGTATCTTTGATGCTGAATTAGTACTGTAGAGAAATATAAATCGGTATGGAATGCTAAAGAATAATGGATAAAAATGTGCCAGAGGAAAAATATTTATTTCTGAAACTGAAATAGAATTTAAATTTCTTGAATTTAACCTAAAATGACAATTATAATATTTACAATGAAAAAATGCAGGGGAAAAAAACCTACAAACAGTAAGTTTGTAATTACGCACTTGCTGAAAACATGCACTCTGCATTTTTTAAATTCCCTAATTAAATCCTAATTAGCATGTGCACTAGAGTGTTAATTCTTGCTTTTACTCCTCTAGGGCATCCCTACACCTTCAGGAACATAACTTACTCAGATATGTAAAAGATAATTATCAATAAATAGGACTACTACATAGTGTATGTTCATTACATTACTTATTTGTTATGTGCCTGCTAGTCTATTAACCAGAAAAGCAATAGAATTTGTTCTGTTTCTGTTTTTGTATGAATGCATTCAGTGTTATCAACAGAATATCACAGCAGCACAAAAAGTGGTCAGTATATTGTGAGGTAATAACAACAGTGGAGCAATTTTTGACTGCAAAATCCAAGTTTAACTGCTTGTGTGTTTGAAAACATTTCCTAAAGCCTAGAAATCTCTGTGGATAGACTGTAAAAGAAAAAAAAAAATGCTAGTTTGAAATAAACAGTCAGTTCTCTGTAATAGAGATCTTTAGGTGTTTTCTATTCTCATGCCAACATTCCACCTTTCACGCCACTTGAACTTCACATTGACTACTTTGTTCATATTACAAAAACACTATCTTAATAAAAAAAGAGGTATTAATTAAATGCCCATATTAAAACCCAACAGGTAAAAACCCCAAACATTGAAAATAAAGAAGCAGTGTAACTTCTTGGCAATCACTAATAAATCAGCCAGTGGAGTTGTATTAGAGAAACAGATGGGTTTACTATATGAGATATGTTCTAAGCATCCTCTCCATAGGGCTGAAAATATCACTCCTGAGGCCATGCCTAATCCAGCTCATTAGTGTTCAGAAAGAGAGAGGATTTTGATTGGGTGGTAAGTCATTTGCACAAAACAATCACTAAATCTCTTTCTTTGTTGATCAGAATAGGTATAAATGATCAACTGTATTCATAAGGTGAAAATTTTTATTTCTGAGGCTGGCACTGTGATTGTAGTCAAATTTTTAATTAGAGTAATTTGATAAAGTGGCTGAGAATAGGTGGTTTTCTTCCATTCATTTTTCTGTCCCTCTCCTACAGTGGGGATGCTGTCACCATATGTGATGGTTTACAGTTCATTAAGTTCTTGTCCTGAATGTCAAAGGGGCTCATCTTTTCCATTTGAAGGAGTGTTTTTAGAAGTATTTTGCCAAAAGTACTAAGTTGTCACACTTTTCTTAATTGCAATTAGTATTTGAATGCAAAGTTTGAAATCCAATGAACAATGTAAGTGCAGCTGTCCTTGCCATTAAGTAACAAATTATTGTTGAAAATAAAGTTTTTTCTAAATAAAATAAAATAAATAAAAATATACATCTTATTAGCAATCACCACCTCTAGTGAGTCTTAGTTACATTTAGAATGGAATATTCATTTTATTGTATGTATTTCAGTGACTTTCACTTACAATTGGTAAGATTAATTTTCCTTAAGCAAGTAGAAATATTTTCTTAAGTTTACTTAGACTTTTGTTGGTCAAGAGTTGCTCAGCTGTAACAGGATGATCCATTAACTATAGGAATTTAAGGCTTGGAGAGCTGTAAGAAATCATCTTATGCATCTCTTTGCACCAAAACAGTGGTTTGTCTAATGTGTTTATAGCAGTAACAAATCAAAAGGGTTTCTACAGCCTTTCTAGAAATCTCTGAAGGCTTAGTACCTCTTTTAGTCAGAAAACTCTTCCTAATATCTAAAGTAAATCTTTGAACCAAATTATAATGCCTGTCTTTTGTTCTATCCTGCCCTGCATAGGATGACTGTAATTTTGCAGATTTTTGCATTGTAAGTCTCTCATGAATCTTTCTTTAATGTTTTCCTTTCTAAATAAAATACATCAAGTTCCTTCAGCTTTTTCTTACATGTCATGTTCTAAAATCTATTGTCTTTATTGTTTTTCTCATGTAGAGTCTGCAATTTGACAGTATCTGTTTTGGAGTCTCAGAACCTGGCTCATGCTATCAGTTTCAAAAATAATTGTCTGTCTTTAATTTGCATTCCTGAAAAAGCTATTACTCAAAGACTGAGGGGGTTTTGGCGGTTTTTGGTGGGTTTTTTGGTTGGGTTTTTTGGAGGGGTTTTGTTGTGGTTGTTGTTGTTGTTACTGTTGTTGTTGTTATTATTATTATTATTTTATTCTCTTCTAGGTCTTCTATTCTTTTCTTCAATTTTGCTATCTGGCCCCTTACCCCTTATATTGTCTTGGTGCATTTTGTATTACTCCCACATGCAGTTTTTTGAATCTGCTTTGACCAAATTTCATCCTAGACGTGTTTATTGACTTTATTTCCCATTTGTAAAGATAATTTTCTATAACAAAGATCAGATCGTTTGCATGTCCTTCTGCCTTATTTCACCTGTGCTTTTCCCCTTGACCCTTTTCACTGGACAATAATTTAGCTATTGCCTGGGTGTACTCCTGTGAATTTCCATCTTAATGCCTTCTTTCAGTTCAAAATCAGAATACTGATAATTGCTCCTTGAACATGTATTTTAAATTAATTAGGACTTACCTCAAGGTTTTTTTCATCCAGGTAATATTTCCCTAGCTTGCCTATGGAAATTCCATGTCTATCAGTGTTTAAAGCTTTATTAAACTGACGCTGTATTATATCTACTACTTTTACCTTATCAATTAAACCAGTTACCTGTAAAGGAAGGAAATTTAATTGGTTTGGCACAGGCTGCTCTTGACAAATCTGTTTTGGCTATTTTCATCACTTTATTACCCTGTAGGTGATTATTAATTGATTGTTTAATCATTTTTTCTAGACTCTGTCAAGCAATTGAAGTTGAGCTGGCTGATAATTGTAATTTTACCTTTTGGATAGGAAGTGAATCTGTTCTTTTTGGCTTCCACATTCTTTGTTAGTCGTACACAGTATTACACCCAAATTCACTTGCACCATTTCATTAGAAAAATCCTGAGTCATATGCCTTTTTATTGCCACTGTAAATTTCCTTTTGATTTTTAATTCTCTAAAGAATATATTCACCAATTCTCTTTTGTATAACTATATCTTATTTTCTTTTGTCATCAGTGTTTCTACAACTCTTCATTCACATCTCCCATTCAGCTACTCGCCTAGACTCACAGGATTGAGTCTAACATGATAAGGATCTAGGATCTTTCTTACAGAACAACTGTTTCATTTTCAAACCAAAGTGATACTTCATCTTCTTCAGCTTTTTAATCTTTACTTTGTCTATACGTTTCCTAGTGACTTGGACATAACATACAGTCAAATATCACTGCGAGACAAAACCTTCCTGTAGATTCTGGATTCCCTGCCTCTTGAGTGGTATTTAATGCCTGGATCATTACTTCAACGTGTGTGAAGTTTTAGACCTGAAGGTATATGCCTGGGCAACTGCATCATAAGCACACCTTTATATGAGAGTTACCAGCAGTTTTGGTAGCATGATGTTTTCTACACTTCATACCTCAAAAATCTGTTTTTTCCCCTCTTTTGTAGGCACACTGAACTAACTCCTATGCCACTTTCATTCATAAGAAGATTTCATCATTTTTTTGGTTTCTGAAGTTTTTAGTCTTAAGATTAGAGAATGTTTAAGAAAGAGCTTGTCTAGATAAAGCTTCTCATTTGAAATAATCGACAGATATTAGCTTTTAGGTAAGGGTATAACTCCTTTACTATTTTTTTTTTTTGAAATGGTGCATAAAGAAATGACCTTTACCCTGAAGGTCAAAAAAATAATGTTTGAACTAGTTCTGCTAAGGGCCACGAGTCAGGTTGGATATGGGACAGAAACAGGATCCTGAAAGGATGTTTTATCTTTTTCTTTAGAATACCTTATTTAACCATTCTATGTAAAGTACTTGCTGATGTCTGTGGTGTGGTGTCCACTATAGAAGTTGTTTACAGTGTTCTGAGCCCATAGTGTCTCTACAGTAACTGCTGCTTTAGTAAGGTTGAAGTAGTCTTGAAATCCATAATTCCACCAGCACACACTTTTCAGTCAGTGCACGCTTTCCAAAAATTACTTATGCTTGGTTTCTCCTCTTCCTGAGGTTATAGTGACTGGGAGCAGGGCATGCTTCCTGAAATGGTTTAGAAAAATTCCCAGTATGTTCCCATGAGGAATAAACATTTGGGTTAAGATATTTTGGGTGTTGAGCTTGAGTCTGTCTAGAATTAAATCACATGGCACTGGACCAGTGCTTTGTTTTGTTTCACACTATTTCTTCTCAGCCGTTTTTTTCAATTTTCATGGTAAAGGGAGACTGAGAATCAGTTTACCCATGAACTCTGGACTAGCTAGACTTGATGTTCCTATTAAGGCAATTGTAGTCACATTTGCTTTCTGGGTTTACCCTTTCCTTCTTAATATATGGTCCTTATTCAGACAAACTTAGCTTGAGAAAATGCTAAATGCTTCCTTGTAAAGAGATGTTTCTAGTCAAAGTTATGTTTCTCATTTTCTGTCTTGTCACCTTGGCAGACTCTGGGGTTTTTTCTCAAGCCTTATTGATAGTTTATGCTTGTCTGAGTGTTAATAACATGGTCTCTCACCAGGTAATTTCCACTGAACTACTAAAAAACTTAGAGAAAGTGAAGGCTGACTTACACATGGGTCACACACCCACATATAACAGAGGTATAGCTATGCCACAGGTAGTTAACATCTCACTGTTGCAGAGAGCAAAAGGTAGTCACAAAGTCCAAGTCATGTACACCACGTAGCTGCATGCCTGGAAGCATGAAACTCAGCACTGGGCGAGGTGGCAACCATCACTAGATCCATATCTGGTGTTATCTGGATGTCTGCATGAGTGTGAGATGAGGCGGGGGGCCTCGTGGTCCCAGTCCCCCATTTCTTTCTGCCCCAAACAAAAGGAGCCATTACCTCTATCCATGCAGGTGTCAATTAATGGACTTTGTGACATTAACATAAGTGATAAGATTGTCTATAGTCATCCTCATCCGCATGTATGCCCCGGTGATGTAATGTGAAAATTTGAGTATAAATATCACCCCAATTTTGGCCCAAGAATGGGGACAGAATGAACTCGGAACCATACCAATGACTGGACGGATTGATGAATTCACTCCCTCTCCATCCCCCCCACTTACCTTGTGGGTAAGATTATTTACCTCAGCTAATGGTGAGTGATACATTTCTCCTCAGGTGCATACTCCCTGAGTTAATTTTATATATATTTTCCTCCTCGGGTGTATACTTCCTGAGTGTATTTTGTATTTTTCCTCATGTGCATTTCTAAGCTTCCCTGAGTGTATTCTTGGTTTTGCTCCATGGTATTTCTGTTCAACGGGCTTGTTTATTTGCCAGGCATCTGGGCTTACTGCAGGCAAGTTGTTGTTGTTAGTGTTTGTGTTCCATAGTGCATTGTTTCTATTATATTAGTTATACAACCTTTAGTGTACCTCTAGCTTTTTAATTTATCACCAGCAATCCAAAAGAACCTGTAAATATTGCTGTAAATAAACTATTACTCTTTGTTCCCTGACTTGCATCTGTCGCATATTCGGTGCTGGTCTCACAAGACCGCATTTGTTCCCCATTTTTCACAACTATATCATCTGCGAGAAGCCATTTACAAATGACCCTTGGTCAATTTAAGACTGTCTTACCTCTTCCATGATGATGTGTCTGAGCCTTAATATCAAATTTAAATAGGGCAAATGCTGTATTTTAGGTGTTGTAATACCTTAGAGTTATTCATTCTTTCCAAGAAGTAAGCACTGCTCTAGAATTTAATAATTTTGTATTGAAGTTTCTTATAATTGCTGAAAAATACAACAACATATAAATTGACCAGCTGAATTGTTTAAAGCACTATAAAGTGAATGTCATTATGCCATTGTGGTCTTTTCACCTTCAAGTCCTTCAGAAAGCAATTGGTTTAGAACAACAGGGAACAATAGATATTTTGAATCTGAGTGCTCTGTCCCAGTTATCTTAGAAATACAGTCTTAATGCTTACTTTGTGCTCAACATGCAGAAGGGACTTTGAGGGAATATGTGGATCATCTGCCGATCGTGAAATCACTAGTATAGAAAAAATAATTATGGGATCATTCCTCAAAGTATTCTTGTGAGAAGCAGTTTAATATATTTAATACATTGACAAAGAGCTATGAGTGTTGTCATGGCCTTGTTATGGAAGGTACAGTCTTCAGAGATACTGTCCTAGCAGTTTAACTGGAGAATGAGAGGTTACCAGATGTTAAAAAATGTAAACATACTTTGGGATACATATGATTGTGCATTCCATAATAAACGTGCAGTTTAGATACATGTAATATGTGTGCCAGATCAATAGAATTGCCTAATACTACTGTCCATCTTTCCAGATATCGATGTCCAAATGTATATCAGCCTAAACTTTGAGTTATGTGCACATGGTAATAAAGTCCTGCATGCAAAGGAAGTTGTGCCAACCTGTTCTAAAACTGGGCATTGAATAACTAAGCAGAACTGGAAGAGGCAGGTATTTTTTCTAAAACAATTATGAACATTATTCTCTGTTGCTTGATATTCTCTAATTTTGAAATGGTTTAGTTATTGTTAAATTAAAATTTGGACATTGATTTTCATCAGTTTGTACGTTCTGTAAGAGATTGCATTCATCAAGCGCTTCTTCCCACTTCCATGAATGTTTGCACATCACGGAATACTGTGGACATAAAGAGTGAAAAAAATCCACTGCTATTAGGCATTGAACCTTTAAAAGGTTGCACAGCAGGGAACCATGTAATTCTTGGACATTTAGTGAATAGGACTGACATGTTAGAGGCTGCAGGCAGAATGAAGCAGGAGGAGGACAAGTTTGTGTGAATGTATATTAGGCTGTGATGACAGCAGTTGGCTCAATTCTCTGCGCTCTCGTAGAATTCAGATTGAAGTTTTACAAACTCTTTGGTTTCTCTGTTCCCTTCTGGAGATGGCAAGGAAAATATTACAATGGTTGCTGATCAAGAATTTTTGAAAAAATGAAAACTATTTGAGTACTTTATTGCACTCCATTTTAAAAGATTTTTAATTCATTTGAGATTACTTTTTATAGTGAATGTATGATATTACACATTAAATGGCATTTGGACTTTAAAATATAAATTTAAAAAATGGTGTCTTCAAGCCTTCTAGAGAACTACACTGTCCACTAAGATGGCCATGCTGAAAAGCTAAAAATGAGGTTACAGCATGGTTTTATCCTAACTGACCACTGTAGTCTTTTACAGTGTCTACTCCATGAGCATATGAGTTTTCATAGTTCAAAAAAATAGTAAATTCCAGGCAATACTGTAATAACTTACAATTTCAGCTGTTCATGCAGAAATTGCATAGATGACATTGTAAGCATTGCAGTAGGATGCATAGTTTATTACAGTATGTTTTTAAAGTATCCCGAGGAAGATTATTCATGCTACACTAGTCAGGGATACTTTTAGTTAAACAGGCAAAATAAGACTGTTAAGTGCTAGATGATTTACCTGGCTGTAGAGTTGAAGCCCATCGATGTATGCTGCAGTGTCTCCTGAAGAGCACGATAGCTTTACATGGCTTAAAACTGCAAGCTGACTTGTCAGACAGGCTTGTGTCGACTTTGACAAATCAAATAATGGCTGTGAGAAAAAACGTGTTGGTGGGTAGAAGGCCATAAGGGTCAACAGTTGGCATTTACACAGATCTTTACTTTGAAAAATAGTGTTAGCAGCTTTTTGCTGCTTCATTTCAACAGCAGTGTGTGAGGACTAGAGTCATGTGGAAAAAAAAAAGATCCTGTGATGCATGTCAAATTTCTGTGACTTCACTTAAAACCTATCATTCTGTGTTCCTTTCACCTGTTTTTTCAAAAATATAAGAGGCAGAATCCACAGATGGAAAATAATCCTTTTAACAAGGAATTCTCCAGGTAAAAGTGGTAGAGCTAGGACACGGAAAGAAAAGTCCTTTTCTTACCCATAGCATAGGAATATATAAACTTTACTAAAACTATTTCTTTGTTTTGTAACTTGAAATCATACATATGATTTAAGCTTTTGGAAGATTTATTAATCTTTTCCACATAAAAATAAAAATCAGTAGTTACTGTACTTTAAATTTATCTTTCTGTTCAAAGAAGCATTACACAATATAATTTTCAGATTCCTCTGTATGAGGTAATATTATCTTCTTATGGAGTAAATGCACTTTGCATAAAATTGCTATCTTGTGGGTTTTGAAATTTTAGTAAGGTAAAGGAACTTGAATATTAATATTTATCAACCAGCTTTATGAACTGTTCACATGGACAAAACAGGATGTTGTGTTGATTCTTTTCATGCGTTTTATCTTCAGCTTGAAATATCTTAATTGGAATTTGTTTTGCATATAATTAATGCTTTTTTTTAATTAACCACAGTCTTCTTTATTCTTAGAAACAATCCTCTATTCTATGTGAGATCAGTTACATTAATATACAGTTTCATTAGTATAAATTATGAAATGAGAGTAGAATGCAAAAAGAGGTAATTCTTTATTGCAGTTTTTATACTTGGGTTATAAGAAAACATGTAAACAAATCCACACATAATGACAAGCAGGTTAACATTAATAGTAAAAGCACACATATGGAACAGCATGAACAAAGTTGATAAAACTACTGGGAAATTGTGTGAAATCCTTAGAATTCGTGTTGTGTAAAATTCATGTGTCATTTGAACCAAAATATACATATTGACTATGTTCTGGAACTGCCTTGCTGGGATAAGCTTAGGACTTATCAAAGTAGCAAAGAAGCAAACTGAATTTCTGATGCTGATGCCAATGTTCATGTCATTTCAAGTGCTTCAAATTCTCCACGGACCATTTAACTGTTTGCTTTCATTGGGGTGTGTTTCTTCCAGTTGTGGGGCCATATGGTACGGAATTATGCTGCCTTCCATGCAAGCTGCACTGTTTCTATTAAGGTAGAGAAAACTTGTATTTAACAAGTAAACTTATTTTTATTGAAATGTTAGATAACAAAGAAATAAGTGTCTGCTAGCAACAGCCTGTCTGTGCTGTGGACTCTGGAAAAGAGTCTTCAAACAGCAGGTGAAGCAATAATGTCTCCATTGCACTGCTAGTGTGATCACAGCAGGTACAGGCATATGTGTGTCAGCTTTGATATAGATGGTCTGAGCCACTAATACAAGTGAAGTCCAGAGCCACATAGGTTTCTAAAGACAGCTGCTCTAGCTGAAGCTTGTGTCTCTGGTTGCACTGTTACTGCTATATGTGTTCTCTAGATGAAAGCAAGGTTTAATATTCCTGGCCACGTTCCAGTGATACATCTGACTTCCAAAGAGAGGACCTGGACATAGGTGCTGTGCCATACCTGCATACTGACACAAGCTGCATGAATCACTGCCAGGAACTTGAATACTTCTGCTGAAGTCTTTCACTGTTCTGTTCTTAGCTACACCTATCTAAATTTACAGGATTGGAGGTAACTTGAGCCTGTGTTCTCATGCTGCACTTAAGTCTCTGGTTGCATTGGAGAGGCAATCAATCTATTTTGTGTCTATTCAGTGCACAAAGCCAGTGCACCTTAGAAGGCACAAAACTGCAATTACTTTCTAAGAGCTCAGTCTTGCACGGAATTTTCTGATTGTGGGTGAGCAAAGTATTTAAGCAAGGTGTTTGCCTTTCAGTGACTGTGAGAATCTTTGCATTGGCTTTAGCAGGTTGAAGCACTTGCTTCCATCTCAGGGGTTTAGGATTAAAGAGCATAGCCTTCTAAATGATAAACCCCTAAAAGAGTGGTCTGTCTTGGCATATGACCCCTGTGGCTCTTCTCCTTTACAGCTGCGAGGGGATTTGTTATGTGGAGAGGCAATATGGATGTGAGAAGTGCTTGGAAATCCAGCCTGGACAATGTCCCTCACCATCCAAAGAGTCTAGATCACTGTGCAGTAATAAGTATTGCTGGCATTACTGGGCAGAGACCCAGTAGATCTATTGATTTTTATACATTCATTGTTATGTTTTATGTTCTATTTATAATGGGGGGGGGAAATCATTAAAATTCCTTTATTATTTCTGGTTACACAAAATCAGAATAGTAATAATAGCGTATTTTTTTTCATTTTATATATAACTTGTCCTTGAGTAAGAGAAACTATTTTAGTTTTCTATTTATTTATTTTTACCTTTTGGTTTAGAAATCAATGTAGTAATGTAAACCACATTGCTGACTATGTAGATGCATTATGCAAAGCCACTGTATTTTTCAGTGTTTTTTTCTCCTCCTAACTGTTTCTGTTTGACTCATTGCACTTCCTGGTCTGCATCCAGAGTGATTTCCTAGATGAAAGAATGGTGGAGATACAAGTCATAGAACAAGTCCGAAGGAGAAAAGGGTATCGACCATTTCTTGAATATTTTTACTTTACGTTCTTCACTGCCTTCCTTTCCTTCTCTGCTGCTTGTTATATGGTAACTACTTGATTTAATCATGCTTTTTCTTTCAATATTCTTCTCAAAATCTTCCTGTTAAATAATTCTGCTTTTTTCTTCATAAGTACTCACTAAGCAGTAGTATTACTGCATTCTGGCATTACATTAGTAAATTTCTTATAATTTCTTTGGATCACTTTTAAGGCACTTAACAAATATACTGGAATAATCTGCTGTCTTTCAAATTCCTTTCCTGTTATGTACCAATTCCCATCTACAAGCTGAATGTATGATTTACAACAGTGGTTTTTAGACTGAGATACATAAATACATGTTTTTTCACACAAACATATTTTTCATTATCTGTTAATCTGTAGAGCAATATGTTTTGTTTGATTGTTTTCCTCTTAAGTAACTGTGCTCTGGCCCTTAAAATAAAACAAGCTTCCAAAGAAAAAAACTAAAACAGAGGAAACACAAATGATGAGAAGGTAAACATGATAGAAATGGTGGAGGATCACTATTTCTATGCTTTGCAAACCCAGTAAGGAAAAATAAATACAACTAAAGCTGTGGCCCAGAATACAGATCTGGAGCAATTTTTATTGGAATACTTTGTCACAAACACATCCAGTCAATCCACAAAGCAGGTTACAACAACACCCTAAACAGCAAGGCTAAACAAGAACAAGGCAAATTGAGTTACCATAAAACATGATCCAGAAGCAGAAATGTTAATCTAAAAAATGGCATGCTCAGTTTCCAGCAAATGTCTTCCTGATAGGCTTTTAGCAAAGGTTTTTAGCAAGTTCTGAATTACACTGGGTAAATGAAGGTTTGGACTCCATACAAAACAGAAAAAATTATACTTGGACAAGAGAAAAAATTAATTTTGTAATACAATTTGGAGGAAGATCTGGCAAGTTCTACCTATATTCCATTTTAAATGGTTGTGTTAGTGTCAGTAGTATTCCCCTGTGCATCCATGTACTGTAGATGGTGTGTCCTGTACTAAATACTCATTTTGTGTGGTCACTCTGCTCTGAGGGGAGGACACAAGGAATGCAATTGCTGTTACCAAACTTCTGGAGGAAATACACTGAAAACTACAATTGCAGACACACAAGAGGGGATGACCAGTCAGGTTTTCTTTACCTGTGAGTATTAGAGGTCAAGCACAGTCATTCTTATAAACAACATGCAAGCAGTTGTTGAAAGAAAAAAAACACTACAAACAAACAACAAAAAATAACCCAAAACCAAAACTGATCTCACTTTCTGTGTGAGGCACAGGTGTAATTGCACTTGAGTAATGGTATAGCTGTACTTCCTTTAGTTATACTCCTTCAGCACAGCACTAAGTCTGACAGGAGTTCTTGAAACACCTTCTCCCTTTACACATCTGTAAATACCTGTTACTTATCAGACACCAGTATTCCACTGAAAGCTCTAAAAATTTAATCAGAATAACCAGAATCCCTCTTATTAGTTATCCTACTGCCATGATCAGCTTCTAATCTTTGATCTAGTGAAGAATCAGAGGAAACTTAGCCCGCCAACTTGATAACGTGCAAAGAGAAGTTGAGTGCTTAATGATTGCATCTGCCTCGGTATCACCCTATTAACTTATGATATCTGTGCCGATAATATATTATAGGTGGCTGACTTGCCTGTAGAGAGTCTGTTTTCACTAAATTTAGTTTTTAAAATGTTAGAATCTTTTTAGATCTCTTTCTTAAAGGCCTGAGAAATAAATTTCCCTAAGTGTTTTCAGGAACTTATTTGTATACAGAGAAGAATAATATTGTGTACATTCTCATATGATTAGAAAGAAGCTCAAAAGGCCATAGTTTCTGTCCCTTGTGAAAATCAAGATGAACTCTGTCATTTCTGACAGTTACATGTCTAACTTCGAAAGATCTCTGCTGACAGAGACTAAACTACTTCAGTTAACTTCTTCACTACTTCAGTAGTTTGAACATTTTTCTTCATGTCTAACTCAGATCTTGCTGTGACTTAATCCTCTTGCTGTCATGTCGACCAGAGATATAAATAATCACTGTTCTTGTATGCAGCAGCATACTATATTTTGAGGACTGTTATATCCATCCCATTTCCTCTCCCCCTAGCATTTTCTTCTCTAGCTCGAACAACTCTGATTCAGTTTTCTTCCTTTCTCCTCCCCCTCTTTGCTTGGATAACTAACAATTTACATTTTTCTCTTTGAAACTCTCTCTCATCAGTATTTTCCTATCAGTATTTCTCAAAGAAAAGTGCTGAAACTGAAGATACATCTTCATCTGAAGACCTTGGTGACAGGGAAGGACGACTGCAAGTGTTTTACAAACTGCTTCTGTTAGCACATCCTACCCCAGTGTTTGCTTTTGCCTAATTATGCCATTGGTGACTTAAGTCCTGTTATAGGTGGTCTTCATCCAATTCCTTTCCTGCAACTTACTATTTCCTCTATCGTATTCATGAGAAACTCATGTTGAGAGCATTTTGCCATGTTGGAGAGTTGGCTTCAAGTGTGAATCTAACTGCTAAGGCAACTAATGTCCAAACACTTACCAAATAAGCAGAAATCAATTGAGTGCAAAATTGAACAGGTCATACAGTAGAAACATCTTAATCCTTGTATAATTTGCAATCTAATTGAAATTGAGTAAATGAAAACAATGCAGATGTGGTAAGCAAAATGTAACTACGTGTCTTGACTATGCTATTAGGAAGTCTGTATCACAGCTTCTGCTTGCTTCTGTTTTTTTCCAAGCAAAGTAAATTACATTTTTCAATTATCTGACATTTCAGGAAAAATAGGTGTGGGTAGCTGAATAAGCAGTTCACCATCAAGCTTTTATTTATTCTTATTTCAATTCCTATGCAGATGAAGGGTCTATTTAAAAGACTGATATCAATCATCCTTACAAATAGGTTAATCTTCTTCATATGATTTGAACCATCAGGTCAGACCAATAGTGCTGTGCAGAAAGATGATTACAAGCCAGTGCATGTGACTTTTCACAAGACACAAGCAGGATTCAGATACTTAAATCTGAAATTGCAATTTAAATGTTAGTTTTTATTTTAAAAGTTGTCTATTGCTGACAGCCTTCATTTTTAACATTTATTTTTTTTTAAGTGCCTGCCGTTTTGCTTTCTCTACATGGCCAGAATTTTCTTGGCCTGAACAGCTATATTCTTGTGCCTAGCTGGGCCCCTAAAGCTAGAGAAAGAATTATACAAGCTCCTGAGACGTTCTCTTGAGAAGGCAGCCTTTTGGACTGTAGCTGTGGAGTCATTATCAAGTACCTCTCCAGTATAGTTTATGTACTTCATTTTCAAAGCATCTTTGTTACAGCTGTGTAGCTTAACAGTTCTGATACATCATATTTTTTCTGTGCTTAGCTGGTAGGATTTATCTACTACACAGTTTGTAATAGCAATAAGTTGGCATTCAGGATAGGCTAGAGAGCCTGCATTGTGTTCTGAAAAACTTGCGGGAAGTTAGGCTAGCCTGCTCGGCCGCATTTCCATGTGTTCTCTCTAGACTGTTGTGACTACACTGCTACCCACATGCAAGTCATTGGCTTAAAATAGCTCAGATCTAATTTTAAGATATATTCACTTGACAGATATAGTACTATCTCAAGGATTTTGTGCAGTAATGTGTCTGTGTGTTAAAAGATTTCAGTTTCCCAAGAAGCACACCAGGGATAATCAAATATGGGGCAGATTCCGTATGTGGAACATTAAATTGAATAGGAGTTTTCAGCCTGGATTAATTTAGGCAGATATAGTAGAAATCTGTTCAATTTTGAGTGGCATGTAGAAGATGAATTTGGAATGTTTATTTTCTCTCTTTTCCAGTACAGAGCTAAATTAAACCAGTAGGTGGGGAAAAAAAAAGACAAACAAAACCCCAACAACAACTCCCACCTCCCTCAAAAAAACTCCAACAGAAAGAACCCAAAACTAAAACAAACAAACAAACCCCGTCTTCAAAACCATGTAATTAAGCCCCTGCTTAACCCTTGTCAGAATAAATGTTTATCAGGTTGTTGTGGGAATTTAGAGTATTTGAACCTCATACAGTTGGCCTTGGCCATTGATCCAACCTGTCAGATCCCTCTGTAGAGCCTTTCTACCCTCAAACAGATCACCACTCCAGCTCAGCTTGGTGTTGTCTGCAAACTTACTGAGCATATACTCGATCCCCTTGTCCAGATCACTGATGAAGATATTGAAGAGAACTAGTCCCAGTACTGAGCCCTGGGGGACACCACTTGTGATAAAGGGTTTTGAAATACAAAGGAATCTTTCAGGCTTGTAGAGTACTAGAGATACAGATAGTTAGAGGAGGTTACAGCATTCTGAGAAGGTACCTTGATATGCTTGTCTTTCTGTTATATCCTTTTAGATAGTGCTTACTGTCAAAAATGGAGGATTCAGGCTGGAGAAATCTGTTGTTTGACCTGATAAACTTTTCCTAGATTACTAAGAACTTTCTTTTTATTAATGGTGCATCAATTTATTGTTCCCCATTCTCCAGTTTTGGCATGATTTTAACATCACATCTCTATTTGTCTCTAAACTACTCACAAACAATTAGTCTTAAACATGATCTTTTATTTACTTTGCCCAGTAATACTACTTTTTCTTTTTTTTTTTAATTAAAACTGCTTGCTCTCTTTTCCTGGTTTGTTGGTTGGTTTGTTTGTTTTTCCTAGACTTTAGGAGCTATGCCTTTTTCCCCCTTATTTCTGCCCCTAGGAAATCCCAACATGTCACTGTGCTTTCATTTCTGATTCACTCACTGTGAGTTATTCTATAAGAGGCTCTAAATTACAGTGTTCAGTGAATAAGCAAAATACTGGGTTGGCAGTTTGATGGACCAATTACAGAAAGGTAATTGTAAAAATGTGCTTTTATTTCCTCTACACATTGTGTGCAGAAGTCATAAAATGGACTGCAGATTACTGAAGTCAAATTATGAGGAATGAGAATGCTTGCCAACATTTCAGTTTTGGCAACTTGTAGATTTATTACCTGATAAGAAATAAAAGATGAAGACACACTGTCCATTGTTACATTGAGAATCTGTTCAAATGTTAATATAATGGAACTATTATTTCTAAGAACTTTGATTAAATGTGATATTATAGTTCCACAGCATCACTTTTCTGTCTGCAGACTCACTGGAAAGGATGATCTGTTTTAATAATATCAACCTTGCTAGATAATGCCATCAAAATTTAAACCAATGGAATATTTCACTTAATGAAGTGATGTTATTATGTGCATTTGAAATAATTTCTCCATCTTCATTGATTTGTACTTAAATGGAGATGTGTTGGAATAAAATCATAGTCTTTCTAGTTTCCAGTAGTTTCTAAGTGTGAAATGGAAGTAACCAGATTGTTATCTGTTACTTGCTTGCATGGAGTTCATAAAATTCTTCTTATGTGAGGACCTTCTGCTTTTTGCCAACATGAAATTTTCCAGGTTAACATTAATTTCTCCCAAAGCTTTTATGCTTGTACAATGTGTACAATTTTGTCAGTATAGATTATTCTTGTATAAATGTGATTTTATTAGTACTTTTTTTGATTGCAAAATAATAAATTTAATTGCAAAATAACTCTGTGAAGAGTTATATATTTGTAGGATTTCCTGTAATTATATTTATTGACGTTATTGTAATTGATTTGTAGATAAAAAGTCCTATGATGATCTAATGTGTCCTCTAACATAATGTGAGTCCTTCCTAAGCCTGTATTTATCTTGGGAGGCTAGTGCGAGGGCAGAGCTGGGAGTGACAGAATTGAATCTTGATGGTCGAACTTTCAAATTGCATACAGAGTATAATAAAATATTTAATCAAATGTGAAAGTGACCTTTCTGCCACTTTTTCATAACTCATCTTTTTTTTTCCTTATGTCCTCTCTGAGTCTGTCTCTTATATTTTCTACAGTGGCTCAAATCCAGTGTTTAATTTAATTTCCAGTTAGCTATTCAGCATTTAGTAAATGTCTGAGTAGGAGAAAATAAAGAGAATTAATTGCAGAAAGATAATGGCCTGTGCAGTAGTTTTTCTTTGTTGGTTTTATTAGTGGTACAAGACAAATTCAGCAAAATACAAGTATTTGCACTATACAAGGGGAGAGACAGTCATGCTACAACATAGAAGGTTTGTAGTAGTACCATAATGGGTATAATTGGAAAAGCTCTTATCAGACACGAGCGGTATGCCTGGTGTTATTTTAAATGTTATCAGTCTGTTTGTTTCAATAGATTTTGAGTCTTGAATAATTAATTGTAGGTAATTTTCTAAACAGTTTTTAAATTTTTTGCCCTTTAGTCACATTGAAATTTCTGTTGTTCTATTAATTTATGTTGGAATAAATAAAAGTTCCCAACTGGCTTTAACTGTACTATTAATTTATACATACATATATATATATATATATATCTCAATAGGCAAGGC